>NC_133867.1:8090044-8242194 GCF_044706935.1 Curcuma longa | reverse complement strand
ACCGATGGCAATAAGAGAAAAGGAGAACCTATGGTTGAGGCACCACCTTCTCCTCTTCCTCTCTTCTTCTCTTCCTCTCTTTTTCCCCTCTTCTTGCCACCACCTTCTTCTTCTATTCTTCCTTCCTTGGGCGCCGGCCCTAAGGGAGAACCAAGGAGATGTGGGCGCCGACCCGGGCTAGAAGAGAATCTAAAAGAAAGGATCAAGGGCGCCGGCCCTAATTTGAGAAGAAGAACCAAGGAGATCTCTAAAGGGGGCGCCGACCCTAAGTTGTTTAGAAGAGAATAGTATGTTATCTCATTGAGCCGCCCCCTTCTCTACTTTTATAGCCTTGCCACCTTCTTCTTCTCTTCTTCCTTCCTTGGGCGCCGGCCCTAGGGGAGAACCAAGGAGATGTTGGCGCCGGTCCTAGCTAGAAGAGAATCTAAGAGAAAGGATCAAGGGCGCCGGCCCTAATTTGAGAAGAACCAAGGAGATGTTTTAAGGGGGCGTCGGCCCTAAGTTATTTAGAAGAGAATAGTATTTTATCTCATTGAGCCGCCCTCTTCTCTCCTTTTATAACCTTGCCATCTTAGAAAGTTTAGAAAAAATATAACAGAATTAATATAATTTTATTGGATAATAAAATTTATTAAACAAAATTTTATTGGATAACAAAATTTAATAAAATTTTGTTGAATAACAAAAATTTAATAAAATTTTGTTGGATAACAAAATTAACATAATTCTATTTAGGATTAACTGAATTCTATTAACTAAATTCTTAATAGAATTCTAAACAGAATTCTAACAAAATTCTTAACATAATTTTTAACAGAATTCTAATAGAATTCTAATAGAATCTTATTGGGTGGATACAAGATTTTATCCAGAGGCTACAACAGGGACCTAGAGGAGGAATTGGTTTGGGCCTCTTGATGGGCTTGGGCTTCCCGTGTTCTCCCTGAATATCCAACTCAAGTCCATCAATAATAACTCATACCACTAAAGGGTTATTATTGAACTACCGCACCAATCTCATATTACAATATGGGCTCCTTCTTATCATGAGTGCATTAATCTCACTGTGTTTAAGATATCGTATGTCCGTCAATTAATTGAATTACTGACAACTCAATTAATTAACTTCTGAATCCAAGAGTAGTATCACTCAACTTTATTATCATACGGACTAAGTCCACCTGCAGGGTTTACATGATAATCCTTATGAGCTCCTCAAGGGGACATCATCAGCCTAAATAATTATGACACAGATTCCTTCTATAATCAACAACACACCATATAAATAGCACTATCTCGCAACTCTTCGGGCCTTTTGATTTAATGAATAAATCTCACCCTTTGATGAATTAAAGAAATAAATACTAAGTATATGTGCTTGTTATTATATAGGGATTAAAAGCATGCACATCCATAATAACAGAGGTCTAGTTCGATTATATAGTCAGTATAAATCGAACGACCTCAAACGGTCCTGCTCAATACACACAAAGTGTACTAGTGTAATTTTATAGTCAAGATAAACTAATACCAATTACACTACAACCACTTCCAATGGTTTGTCCCTATTCATCTTGGTTGTGAGCTACTGTTTATAATTTATAAGAAACTGATAACATGATCTTCTGTGTGACATCACTGAAAAGCCCTAAACTAGGTGTCACGATAGGGCTTCAAATTAGAATTTATAGATTTTATCGAAAACCCACGATAAATACAAATAAATGAAGTATAGGGGCCTCGAGTCGTGTTTTTCCAAGGACTAGTAGAAAATTGCTTAAATTGAGCTTATCGTGTCGTGTTTTTGGGGTTTTCTATAAAAATGGGGTTTTTGGTGGTTTTGAAATGAAATGTAAATGAAAAATTGGCAAATAAATGAAAAACACAATTAACTAATCTAAAAATGAAATTAAAGCAAGCTAACCAAGGTATCAAATGCAACCTAAGATGCAATTCAAAATTCTATCAAAACCCTAACTAATTTAAATTCTAAACCTAGAAATGCAATCTAAATGAAGTTCAATGCTAATTGAAATCTTCACAAAGTGAGACAATTCAAATGAAACTCAATCCTAACTAAAATGGCAAAGCTAGAAACAGTTGCCAAACATGTGTCAAATACTAATGGCATTGGCAACGGCTACAGTTTGGGCACGAACAGTGCCAAAATGGCAAAAAAGTTATCAGAAATTCAGAATTCAGGAATTGGAAATGGAAATGGTTAAAACTAAACTAATCAAACTCTAAAACAAGGTTGAATCCAACACACAACTAACCATTAACAACAATACACAAAATGCTAAGAATTTGATTTTAATGGAAATCTTCAGAAATCAGAAAAAACAGAAACAGAAACTGCAGAAACTCAAAATCAGAAATCAGAAAAAACACATCCATCCCTCCCTTCTTCCCTTGAATTCTCCTCAACTTGGTGTCAATCAAGCTGTTGAATCCACAATGTGGCTTCAATAATCCATTTGGAGCTTCAACGCTGGTCGTCTGGGTGTTTTGCTCGCTGCCCGAACCCAGAAAAACCCGGAAAAACCCTCTCCGGACGAAACAGAGCTGTGCAGAGTCTTTTCAGCTGGCAAAAACTGGATTTCCTTGCTTCCTCCTTGCTCCGATTGAGTTGCTGGTGATTCCGGGATGCTCCGCGCTCCTAGGAGAACCCCTCCAAGGATTGCGGCGCCGGATTTCGCAGTGGATGGCCGGAACAAGCAAAAACAGGGAAACGGCCGCCGGTGAAACCCTCCGCCGTCGCGCCTCCTCCAGCTGCCGGAATATACCCAATCGACCGGCTTTAGACTCCTCAAGGATCAAGGAATGCAATGGAATAAGATTTGGGAGGACGGGGCTGGCCGTGGAGTACGTCGCCGAGCAGAGGAGTCGGCGCGCGGGGAGACGATGAACAGTGCGGCGAGCCACTGTTCATCGATTAATGTTTTTGGCTTTTATACCGCTGATTAATCATTGAATCTGGGCCGTTGATTTTGAATCCAACGGTGCAGACTTGATCTAGGCTTTAGGGCAGTCTTAGGGTTTCCAAAAAATTCAGAAATTTTGATCAGGCTCGATCTAGAGTCATGTCCTCCATGTTGGCTTGATCAATTTGACAATTTGACTTGATTTGACCGCGGTTGAGCTCGAGTCGGATCCGATTTAGCCCTAAAATCAATTAAAATCCAAATTAATGCCAAAAATTCACCATTAAATCATGAAAATTATATCAAGCCTCAAATTATGCAATATAGGACAATTAAATCAAATCGATTCATTTTATAATTTATTTTCATGTAAAAGCCCAAAATTGAATCGATTAAAAATTAATAAAACCCTAACTCATCAAATTCCCCCACACTTACCCTTGAGCGTCCCGCTCAAGTCAACAAAATAAACTAGGATTGTACCCCCCTAGATCATCCTCAATCATGATTAGAAACAATTAAAAGAAAATTATCTAAGCTTGTAAAGTCTCAAAAGCTTAAATCCATGAATTAGACTTGTATTTGGTTAACCGCATAGTAAGTTTCACCCTTCTTGACTAATTGAGAAAAATGCATCACACTGAATCTCACGAGGTTGTTTTCAATAGATAAATCAGTGGCTCTCACCCTAATTCTAATTCATGATCAAAAAGGAGATGGAGCTCACTCAAGCACTTAGGTTTCATGCATTTCCATAGGCTTGCTTGTTTTCTACTCTCCACTACCATTCATGATTTGGAATCCACAAATATTAAGGTTTATTGAAGATGTAAAGGAATCATGAACTGAAATGGATGAAATAGGAATTTAGAAATGAAATTTCAAGAGAAAAGAATTTCAAGAAAAGAGTGAGTGAAAGTGGTAGACATGGGTATAGTTAAATGCTATCAATGAACCTTGCCCTTTTTCTGAAAGCTTTCTCTTGTATTTTGTTTCAGTGTGGTTTTCATTTCTTTAAGTGTGTTTTTCAATACTCATCCAATGTGCCATTTTCGCTTTTCTTTTGAAATGAAAATCTTTCATATCTATTTTGCAAGAGTTAACAAATGACAAAATCTCATCAAAATTCTCTTGAGGTTCCATTTCTTGATACAAACTCCTCTTTTCTTCTTCTTCTTTTCTTTTCATCACCCAAATGTGCCATTTTTCATTTCTTCTTCGAATCAAGCCCAATTCTTTCACATTTAGATTTCACAAGAGATAAGAAATAGCATCCAATCAACAGAACCCAAAATTCACCTCACATGAATCCGCAAATTCAATGTATCATTGCGCGTTTAAATCTGAAAATTATTGAAATTGAATCTGAAATTTGGCTTGTTCTCTCTTGTTTCTTGCTCTTTTGCTTCCATTCTTTTTGCATCATGAAGCTTGATTGATAACACTGATATCCATGCAAAATTTTCGTGAAATCCAGATTCGGATTAGTAGCAGCAAATTAGGGAACATGGCTGAAAAAAGGAGCTGAAAACTGTTTTTTTTCTCAAAACGAAATCTTGCTTTTCTCTCTTGTTTCTTGCTCTTTTGCCTCCATTCTTTTTGCATAATGAAGCTTGATTGATGAGGCTAATAGCCATGCAAATTTCCATGAAATCCAGATTCGGATCAGTGCCGTAAAAATTGCTCAAAACTCAGCTGAAAAACCAAACTGCAATTTCTGATTTCTGATTTTTTTTTTCTGTTTTGTTTTTTTTTTCTTTTCTGTTGCAGCTCTATTTGGAACAACTTGACATCTGAATTTGTTGTTTAGAAGCAACTGAAATGAAGTAGGTTTTACTGTGGTTCATCAACCGATCAGATTCTTGAAACTCTACTTGAAACATTCAATCTCTTCTTTTTTTTTTTTCTGTTTTCTGCATTTTTTTTTTTCTGTTTTTTTTTTCAATTTCAATCTTTTTCAATCTGATCTGATTTGTATCCATGATTCAATGATTCTTGCATTCCACTCCTACTCATTCAATTGTTTTGCAATTGAGTTTGTTGGAAATCAATCTAAACCAACTTATAAAGGGTAATACAATTTTTCCTCTTTTCTTTCTTTTTCCTTTCTTCTTTTCTTTTCTTTGTTCTGTTTGATTTCAAACTGACCCTTTGGCATGCTGAATTCTTTGCTTTCTCAACTCAATGCGTTTCTACAAATATAGATCAATCAAATTCCCTTGAAACCGATCCACAACAAAACTTCAAAAATCAAACTTGGTACACAACCTCTTTTATTGGCACATTATGCTAGAACTTGATTTTCGATTTGTTTCCATTCTTTAACATCATAACTCATCACAAAATCATCATAGCATCAAATAATGATAAAAATCTGACTTGTTTCAAACCACATTTCCCTTGGCACTTTGCTACACCCTAAAAATGGCACAAGCATCCACTTTGGCACATTGTTTTTCTTTCTTTTCTTCTTCTTTGTTTTTCATTTCCTTATCAACCATATCAAATGAAATCTTCACTGAATTGAAACATTTCAATTTCAGTCCCAGTGGTAGGTTCAATCACAAAAATTTTGAACATCCAAAACCTTGTAACATCAATTCCATGAAAACTAGCTCCAATTTTACTCCAATTTTGAAAATTTTCAAAAATTTTCATGATAAAGAACACCTCCTCCCCCACACTTAAATCATTGACCGTCTCGGGCAAAGGAACATCAATAACATTCAAAATACCCATGTCCAAGAGAGCATGAAAATTGAATCGAAAATGGGGAAGAAAAATTTCAAATGAAAATGGCTAAACATGGATAAAGCATAAAGGTGGATGGTTTATGGGGGGAAATTTTTTTTTTTAAACCTAAATAAATGTGGACCCATCATAGATATTGTAGCCTTGAAAGAAAACAAGCAAGTTCTAGTGTGGCAATCACCTAAGTGCATCACACAAAATGGCTAACCTCACTAGGTATAAAAATCGCATTTTCTCAAGTTCATCAATCTAGGTTCCATTACTAAGGGTCATGCAAGCATTCAAAAGTGTTCATCCATGGATTTAATTCCTAGAATAATCAATCAAATTTAATTATCTTTCAAGAGCTTCTAACATGATATAAAGAAATCCTAGGGGGTACACTTTCAAGGTTCTTATTCCCTACCCTAAACCATGCATGCAAAGGTATTCACAATGACTTAACTAATGCTCATGAAAATGGAATTTATTACTGATTTAAACTAAAAATGCAAAGTAAAAGCTAAATATGGTATTAACAATGAAAAAGAAGTGAAAAGTTGGAACAAACTCCCCTTCAAGTAGGGTAGATATCCATATTGTCCAATCCATCCACCTCTAGCTCCTTGACTTTCAAACAATTTCTTGAGCCGGTGGCCATCAACATTCCATGTATGTCCCTTAACTTTACCCCTAATCTCAATCAAACCATAGGGAAAAACGTTAATAATACAAAAGGGACCTTTCCATTGAGACCTCAACTTACCTTTGAACAATTTATGCCTCGATTTGTACCAAAGAAATTTATCACCAAATTCCAACATTTTCTTAACTCTGTGTTTGTCTTGAAGATTCTTGATCTTTTCCTTGCAAAATCTTGAGTCTTCATAAGCTTCCCACCATATATCTTTAAATTCTTGAATTTGCAATTCCCTTTTCTCTTCACCTTTAATTTCAACAAAATCATCCAAGGTCGTCACATGTACATCTCCATCTATCTTCAATTGTTTTGGTAAAGATTTCATCTCAAGCTGTGACTGCTCAGTAAATATGGGTGATCCATGGGGCTCAGTGCAATCCCCTACACCAACATACTTATCCTCTGAATCCTCGGATGCATCAATCAATAGTGGTGATTCTTGGGGCTCAGTATAATCCCCTACACTCACTTGTTCATCTCCATCTGAATGTAAGTCACAAGTAGGCTCCAGATCAATGGGTAAAACATGCTCTCCATCATCTAAACTGAAATCGACCTCTCTTGTTCCTCCTCTTGAGCTGAATTTTTTTGCGTTGAACTTAGGACTGATTTCTGAGTTGATGTAGCTGCTGTTCCATCTTCAAAAATTCGGTTTTCTTCATGTTCTTCCACCAAAATTGGATGATCAACTAAAGAGGGGCTTGGTTTGAACTTTGGCCATCAATAGATGCTAAAAAGTCAATTTCGGGGCTGTTCTGAGCTGAAAATGAAGTTGCTGGAATTTCTTCATGAAAATTTGCTTTTTGAGCTAGCCCTTTGTTCATGTTGCTTACAAGTTGCTCAAGTTGTTTTTCCATGGTTTGTAGTGTCAAAATATTCTTTTGTTGTTGTTGTAAGACTTGTTGCATCATTTCAATAGAATTCCCATAGTCGTCTTGGGTTGAAACTGAGTTTTGTTGATCTTGAAATGAGATAGCCTGAAAATCGTTGGAACATTGCTGAAAATTCTGATATGGTGGCTGAAATTGTGGTTGTTGGTAATTTGAGAATTGAGGCTGAAAATTTTGAAATTGTTGCTGAAATTCATTGTAGATTTGCTGGAATTGTTGTGGTGGCTGGTATGGATGTTGAAAATTCTGCTCTTGATACTGAAACTGTTGGTTCACTTGTTGACAATCCTGATAAGGTTGTTGGAATTGATATTGAGGATGTCCACTCTGAAAATCTTGCTGATAAGGTTGATAAGGTTGCTGAACTTGTTGAAATTGGAGTTGATTTTGCTGTTGAAATTGTTGAGAGGGTTGCTGATGATAAAATGAGTCTCCGTACCACATTTTCTCAATCAATGTATCAAACTCCACCTGCAAACCAACAATGATGAAGAATCAAGTAGATACACAATCAAATCAAGAAAAATAGAAATAAAGAAATGAAAACTATGCACAAGCTAAAATCAAACAATTTCTACTAGTTATTCCCCGGCAACGGCGCCAAAATTTGAAAAGCCCTAAACTAGGTGTCACGATAGGGCTTCAAATTAGAATTTATAGATTTTATCGAAAACCCACGATAAATACAAATAAATGAAGTATAGGGGCCTCGAGTCGTGTTTTTCCAAGGACTAGTAGAAAATTGCTTAAATTGAGCTTATCGTGTCGTTCTTTTTGGGGTTTTCTAATAAAAATGGGGGTTTTGGGGTTTTTTGAATGAAATGTAAATGAAAAATTAAAAATAAATGAAAAATGCAATTTAACCTAAAAATCAAAAAATATCTAAACCTTAAAAAGCAAAACCTAATCTAAATGCATAAACCTAAATCAAATTCAAAATAATTCAATAAAAAATTGAAATGAAATGTGAAACCTAACAAACTAATTCAAAAATGCAAAACCTAAATGCAAAATCAATGCATTGAAACAAACAATGGACTGAACAATTGAAACCAACCAAATTCAAAACTAGCTAAACCAAAATAATTGGCAAGGAAATCAACTGCTTAATTAAACCAAATAGCAAATAACTAATGGAATGAACCTTCAACACTCAAAAGCTAACCTACTGAAATCTAATTGGCACAGAACAGTGCATGGCAAGGAACAGTGGCACAGAACAGTGCAAAAAATCAGACAGGTTTCGGCAAATGGAAGCAACTAAACTAACCTAAACTAAAAAAACTCTAAAACAAAACAAAAATCCAAACACAACTAACCATTAACAAAATTACAAAATTGCTAAGAATTTGAATTAAAGAATGAAACTTCAGAAATCAGAAAAAACAGAAACTATCAGAAACTGCAGAAACGAAACAGAAAAATGCAGAAATCAGAAACATCCATCCTCCCTTTTTCTCCTTCGAATCTTCTCTCAGCTTGGTGTCAATCAAGCTTTGAATCCACAATTGGAAATAATCTTCCAAGCTTCGGTCTTCGTCGGGTGTTTTGCTCGCTGCCAGCACCCTGAAAAACCCGGAAAAACCCTCTCCGGAACAAAACAGAGCTCTGCACAGGCGCTTTTTGAGCTGGCAAAACCTGGATTTCCTCTGCTTCCTCCTTGCTCCGATGGCTTGCTGATGATTCCGGAGGCTCCGCGATCCTAGGAGAACCCCTCCAAGGAATCGCGGCGCCGGATTGCTGTGGATGGCCGGAACAAGCCGAAACAGGGAATGAACGCCGCCGGAAGAAACCCTCGCCGTCGCGCCTCCTCCAGCTGCCGGAATATACCCAATCGGCCGGCTTTAGACTCCTTCAAGGATCAAGGAACGCAATGGAATTGGATTTGGGAGGAAGGGAGCTCGCCGTGGGTACGTCGCCGAGCAGAGGAGGTCGTCGCGCGGGACGATGAACAGTGTCGGCGAGCCACTGTTCATCGATTAAGGTTTTGGTTTATATACCCTTGATTAATCATTAATCTGGACCGTTGATTTTGAATCCACGGTCAGAATTTGATCTAGGCTTTAGGGCAGCTTAGGGCTTCCAAAAAATTCTGAAATTTTGATCAGGCTCGATCCAGAGTCATGTCCTTCATGTTGGCTTGATCAATTTGACAAATTTGACTTGATTTGACCGCGGTTGAGCTCGAGTCGGATCCGATTTAGCCCTAAAATCAATAAAAATCCAAATTAATGCCAAAAATTCACCATTAAATCATAAAAATTATATCAAGCCTCAAATTATGCAATATAGGACAATTAAGATCAAATCGATTCATTTTATAATTTATTTTCATGTAAAAGCCCAAAATAAATCGATTAAAAATTAATAAAACCCTAACTCATCACTCTGTCTTGAGGCACGGCCGTGCCTGTGAGGCACGGCCAAAGCAATTTGTACTCTGCTGGGAGACACGCCCGTGTCTGTGAGGCACGGGCTGAGGCTGGCTCTTCTCTGTTGGAAGACACGGCCGTGTCTGAGGGACACGGCCATGTCTTGGCATGACTCTGTGGAGGACACACGCCCGTGTCTATGGGACACGGCCAAAGGCAGGGGCTTCTCTGGTGGGAGACACGGCCGTGTCTGAGGGACACGGACACGGCCATGTCTTTGGCTGCAGCAGGAGGAAGGCACGGGCGTGCCTATGGGGCACGGCTCAAGCTTGTTGGTTCTCTGGTTAGAGACACGCCCGTGTGATGTAAACACGGCCTCTGGAGGTGATAGACACGGCCGTGCCTATGAGGCACGGCCCTGTCTTGCCATATCTTCAATGGATGCTCCGTTTCGCCTATTTTGCTCCGTTTTCCGTCCTGAAACACACAAACACACAAGCAGTCCTCCGAAACTAGGAAATAAAGAATACGATGCCAAATGCACAGATAAAGGGTGTAACATACATAAGATAAAGCATGAAAAGCATGAAGATGTGCAAATAAAGTGTAAGAAATGGTTATGTATCCTACGCACATCACACCCCCAGACTTAAACCTTTGCTTGTCCTCAAGTAAAAACCTAGCGTCTAGATTCAGAATAATGATTCAAGTAGTATAAATTCTCAAGTACATCCATCTAGTCTTATCAAACAAAAGCAATGGTAAGCACGATACTCAAAATCATCAAAACATGGCCTAGAAATAGTTCTCTGTGCTCAGTGCTAAGTGACCTTAGTCTAATTGGTATCAAAATCCTTACTTAAAGTCAAGTCGTCATGCTACCGAGTTCCTAAGTGTTCCCGGCCCTAGACACTTACCTGCCACAGGCTTGGTTCATATCTTCCATTGCACAAGGTCTCAAAGGATTACCTCAAGATCAAGAGAATCGAATCATTTATTTCCCCAGTAACCATTACCGGTCTCAAAGGGGTAAATGAAACGTTTCCACTCCCGAAACTGTTTTTTTTCATCCTTTTATTGTATGCAATATATTTACATTATTGCAAGTACTTGGTTTTTTTTTTTTTTTAAGGGATGTAAGATTTTTCCAAAAGAGTTTACATGACTTGAGTTGGTCCAGTAACCAAAATGCAATGGAAGATCACCATGGAAACACTAGTACTAAGCAGGTTTCATGAATCATGACTAATTTCAGAAATAAATCAACCTCTTAGATTAGGTATAAGTGTAAGAGATCCTAAAACCAGGCCTAGTCCCAATTCATTCAAGTAATGCTAGCTCACTTCCTGCTTATGAAGATAAGAAAAGACTTATCCTTAAAGAATCAAACTACAAGCATCAAATTCATCATCTTAACAAATGCTAGCATTTCTACACAAGAACAAACATATGAGGTGTCTTGGTGATTTTGACATGTAAACTACCATGCATTTACAAAGCAAATTTCAAAGCAAATTGCAAAAGCAAATTTCAAAGCAAATTTCAAAGCAAAGTACAAAAGCAAATTTCAAAGTAAAGTGCAAAGCAAAGCATGAAAGCAAAGTTCAAAGCAAAGTGCAAGCTATTTACACTATTTACAAGAGATTTTTTTTTTATCCCCCCAGACTTGTTTCTTTTCATCTTCCTCCGTAGTCTGGAGGAGGAGGAGGAGGTTACCTAGGAGGAAATTTAGGAAGTCGAGGAAGGTTGCCTAAACTCTCATGATATTGATAAAGTGCAGCAACCTGTTGGCGAGTCAAATCCATGGCCTTCCTAAATTCCTCCTCCTTGTTCCACTCCTGGTATTGATGGCCTATGAAATCGTTCACCGAAGAATAGAACTCATCGGCCCTGGTAAAATGGTCTTGTACCACCTGACTCTGTTCCTGGGTCATTGCACCAAAAGTCTCCAACTGATGTTGGTATGCAGAGTGCTCTTCATGGAGTGTGTCTAAGGTGGTACGCAATTCAGAAAAATCATAAACTGAGCCCTCCCCACCATGTGCAAAAGAATGTTGTGCAGGCTCAGTCTCAGGGTGAGATGGTTCATGGTAAGATGTCTCTTGGTGATACGAAGGTTCATGACCTTGCTCTAAATTTGGTTCATGATAGGAGGGGGAATGCCTAGGTACTGGGGTATGTAAAATCCAATTCTCGGCCTTTCTGATTGTAGTTCCTGGATGAGGTAATGGAAAAGAAGATCCATCAGGCAATTTAAATCCAAAACCCCCTTCAGTCCTACATATCATCTTCATCGCTAGGCACGTATCAATATCAATTCTAGTGTTGCCTAAAACAGCCTCTAACTGATTCAATTCACAACCTAGGGCTGAAGCAATGACAGTGATAAGGCCTCCTATAGCTATTACCCCAGTAGAGGACTTAGAGATTTTGATCAAGTTTTGTAGAAAGTAGAAACCAGTATCAAACTCGACTTGATGCAACATTACCCAGATGCAATATAATTCCAATTTTCTAACTACACCGTCGCTATCAGCTCTAGCAAATATAGTCTTAGTCATGACACGGTGCACATACCTAAATACTGGGTTTTGTAGCAAAGAAGCCTTAGTCTTTGAAGGATCGTATGGTTCTTCAGAATTGGAGAGCATTTTCCAAAACTTGGTACTATTAAATCTCCTGTCAAAGTTTCTAGTTGCTCCATTCGGCATTCCAAAACAATTGTTAAATTCTTCTAGGGTCCACAAATACTCAACATTTAACATTCTAAAAGTTATTGTTCCTTCTTTTCCATCATTGGTGAAATGGACCTCTAGGGAACTAAGGAACTCTAAGGTAATTTTTGGATATGTTGGAAGACGAAAATTCAAGAAATCCATCCATCCTATATTTCCCATCATCCACTCCATGTCGTCCTTAATTCCTAACAATTGTATAGTATGACTATCAACATAACGAGAGCATATTATTTTGCGGGAATTTAAACAATTATACCTGTCTCGTTGGTCGTCATTCCGGAAGATAATGCCATATTTGTTCTCGGAAACTTCCTCGGAGGCTTTTCGTTTTCCCTTTTCAGATGCTTGCCCTTTTCCTCTCGTCGGAGCCTTTTCTTTGGCAGGCTCTTTCCCTTTCCTCCTTTCGGGTTCATCTCCTTTGCTAGATCCTCCAGATCTGCGGATTTTCTTCAAGATATTACTCATGTTAACAATATTGGGAGAAATGATGATAAGGAAACAAATCTGGAGATTTTTGTGATAGG
The DNA here is from genome assembly GCF_044706935.1 of Curcuma longa. Lineage (NCBI taxonomy): Eukaryota > Viridiplantae > Streptophyta > Magnoliopsida > Zingiberales > Zingiberaceae > Curcuma > Curcuma longa. The sequence continues at coordinate 8,229,316 of NC_133867.1, read as the reverse complement.
TCTAAGAAGTAAGAAGGTGGAATAGAGAAGGAAATGGTGAAGGAAATGTAGAAATGGGGTTTGGAAAAGGTTTGGAAGTCGAAAGAGGTAAAAGAGAGGAGAAGGAGGCGAATTTTTGAGGCGCACGGCCGTGTTCTAGGGCGAACACGGTCGTGTGCCCTTTTATATAGGGAATAAGGCACGGCCGTGTCTAATAGACACGGCCTAAGGAGGCACGCCCGTGTCTAGTAGGCACGGTCTCGTAAAATCAAATTTGACTTATCTAGAGCTACTAACTATTTGTACAATGAGAACATTTATTTCAGGATAGATAGTGTGCATAAGAAAGAGAAGGTCGTGCCAGACGATCAATTGCCAAATGGACTATAGAGCACAATAAAAAAGGCTAACAAGTACATTATACTGGCAAAAGAAAAGATGAAACCTGGGCCTCATAATGGAGCCATCTTAGGAGGAGGGGAACATACACCCCTCAAGGCTAAGGCACCAAGCTAGTGCTGAGATAAGGGTCATGCTTACGACCATAAACAATTCTTCTTGGGAGGCAACCCATATTTTTCTTTATTTATCGTTTCATTTTTAGTTTCATCTTTTAAATTTGTTTTCTTTTGGTTTCAGAAATTGGACGAATTCACAAGCTGGCTATGGCAAGAGTAACGGACATGAATTATATATATATATATATATATAACTCTAAAGTTGGCACACCCTTGTCGTGCTTGCCGGCACGCCCCTGTCGTGCCCACCGATATGCCTGTGGCTATTGCTACCAAGTGTGACATGCGCCCCCACCATGCCAGCCGACACGCCCATGCTCGGCGTGTAGAGGGTGCATAGCACTTTGAGGGGAATGAACATTACGTGTGGCAGGTAAGTGTCTATCACCAAAAGCATTAGGAACATGATTAGATGACGACATGGCTAGTATTGAAAATTGAGACTAGAAAGAATTAAGTCATTTTTTACACTAAGCACGGAGAACTTTTAGTTATACCACATTAAGATAATTTGGTTATCTTTACTCATGAGTGAAACTACTTGATAGGCTTGACTGGTTCATTAGGGATTGTGATACATCGCTAATATACATAGATCTAGATAGCAAATTTTGCTTAAGGACAAGCAAAGATTTAAGTCTCAGAGTATTTGATGTGTGTGTTTTATATAGAATTTTTAGCATTATTTTACAATCATTTTATTTCATTACATAAGCATATTTTGCACACTTACATCTCATTTGCATCATTTTCATTCTTTTTAATTTGGAGAACTGCTCATTATACTTTTTGATTGATAGGACATGAAATCAGAACTTAATTAGAGTTAAAAAAACATTGGAACAAGAGTCCATAACAAGAAACACGCTCTGACCATATCCCATGAGAAGAGTGTGTTCCTCCAAATGAAATTAAATGCGAAATAGAGCTTGGTCTACTCATTTTAGCTAAGTTATAATTGAATCATGTTACCAATTTAAGTTTGGTCTAATTAAATTGTATATTTGGGTTCACTTCCTTTAAAATTTTAAAGATTATTTATGTACACAAGGAATTTACCGCTTCCTATTATTTTTCTCAATGTCCTAACTCTACTAAGATTGAACCGTAGCCGACATCACCTTCTTCCTTGTGCAATCATTAGTGGGCGTGAATCCTCGAGTTCTTTACTATTCAACCATTGAAATACCTAGAGCTCTCTCAAAAGAGTTATTTATCTCCTTTCTTCTATGTGGTGAGTTTTCCTTCTTCATTCCTTTGCTCTTGAGTTCTCCCTCGATTGGCCAATCTTGAGGTTGCTTATCTATTTGAACACTTTGACATAGATCAGGGGCTAAAGTTGCCCCCGACGCATGATTGAGTTGGTTACTACGGGACAGACTTGCTGAAGTGGGTAAGGATCGAATCTCAGCGAAGCCGAGGCAATGTCCCCCGTAGTAGTCAACTGTAGCTTTTCGATTTACTTCCTCACAGATGGTCATGAGACCGATCGTATGAGACTGCTAGGGTGATGGATTCCACCTTTTTCTGCTGAAGGGGCTAAAGTTACAACATCAATAGGCCTTAATGCAGTAGGTGATACTCCAATAATAACATCACCATTTTGAGGTCTTGGATCTTGTCCTTTGATTAATGGAAACTTGTATAGGGACTATTTTATCTTATGACAACTCTTTTTCAGTAAAAGATAGAATTCACCATTAACGACCCTACACGGTCGGCCCCACGACCATCTATGAGGAGGTAAATCGAGAAACTACAGTTGGCCACATCTTATGACAACTCGTGTTTAAGGTAAGTTTGTGATAAAAATTGTCTCAACTATTCCAATTATAATTAAGAATTGGAACACATCTATACTTGTAAATGCTGGTAGATTGAGCTATGTGTATTGTGCTAGATACATTGAAGGGTTGATCAAGTCGATTTAGATGTTCTTCTTTGAGCTAGTTAAAATCTATCTTTTGAAAAAAGAGGATTAATTAAAATATATTATTAATAAGGGTGTTAACATGTCAATTTAATAGAGAACTTACATGAAAAGAATTTGCTTTAAAAATTAAAATAGATAGTGTGATTTACCCTTCAATTAATATATTTCATTAGATCTATTTTACTTTCATGTTAGTCGGACTTAGATGTTAATGTTTGTATTTTATGTTATATATCTTATATATAGAGAGAAACCACATGTTAATATGTAATAAATTACTATAAGTAGTACTTAAAAGTTAATTCATGTTTGGTCATTAAAACTAACCAATAAGATGTAGATCTATAATAAAATAATCATGGTTAAAAAATTAAAGAAAAATAGTAATAATACTAAATGTAAAAAACAACCTACTAAAAAATAAATAAATAAAACTCTAAATCTAATCTTATATCGAGTACATAAACATACACATGAAGTTGTGATAGCGAGAACTTGCCTTTGATTTGTATATATTTGCAAGAGCATCATATTATTGCATATTATCGATGAGAGCTTTAGCTCATATGTGTCGAATAATATTGTTACATGTTGAGAATACTAGTTCCTTGATGATAAATTTATTAAAGATATATTATTAATGAAAACTTAATTTAATGATAATAATTGACTCTAAATGTTGGCAAATATTTGAAAAGAAAATAATAATTCATTATATATATATAGTCAAATAAAAAATGCAAAATAATTTCTGATTTTTTTAATTTTAAACTCTTAATTAAGATTAAATTTGAACACATTTTTGTTATACACCCATTTTATTTTATTTTTTTTCTTGTTCGTGTTTTGAATCTTTTTGTCTATTTTTTTTTTTGTCCATAGTACGATATCGATGAAATTTCATTCAAAGGTTTGCATTTAGTTTATTTAGCTAGTTTATGTGCAAAATCAAGCCACTTTCACTCGTCTAGCTCGTGCGAGGATTGTAGTATCAATGCAGTCTCACTTTTAAAATTCATAATCCTATATTTTGTGAGTAGTTATTAAGGTTATAAATGAATCAAATCAAATCAAATTTTATTATTCAAAATTATTTGATAAAGTAACTGAGTCACAAATTCGAAATTAATAAACCTATTGAAAAAGTTATGCAAGCTTGGGTTTTTTTAATTGAATTTGATTAAGTTTAATTCTCTTAAATATTATTAAATTCTTAATTTATATTTATTTGATTGTTTAATTTTTATATCTTTAAATTTCTTTTAGTAGACTTAATTTAGAGATTTTTTTTACCGTTTCTATATTTATTTATAATTTTATTTTATTGATGAATATAATTTTCATATATAATTCACTTTACAAATATTTGAGCTTAACACATATATTCAAATTATTAATTTAGTGAATGATTCACATTATTCAATTAAACGACGTTGTACATATTTAATAGATATAAATATTTCGTGGGGTCGGACCGATCACCCCCAGGATTTGAGTCAATACGACTAACTGAGATTATCATTTTTTTAATAGATATAAATAATCTTTTATTAATTCAGACACCAAATTTATAAAGTTTTCATTTATTTACAACCTAAAAAGTACATTTGATTTAAATTATCATATATAATTTTAATTATTTGATTACTAAATAATCACTAAGATTATGAAATATAAAACATAACTTAATATTGTTTGATTCAACTTATTTATTTAGACAAAATAAATTATAATCAATTTAATATTTACTATATTACCTTTTATTTAATTTATTTTTAGAATAAATTAAATTAAATTATTAATATTAATAAATAATATTAACGATGATAATAAATTGATAATATATAAAATAAATAAATATAATTTTTTAAATATAAAATAAATTTATATATTTTAATAAAAATAATTTATTAAATTAATAAATATAATTCATTAATTTTATTTTTTAAAATTTAAAATAAATTTATATATATTTTAATAAAATAATTTATTAAATTAATAAATATAATTTATTAGTTTTATTTTAATAAAATAATTTATTAAATTAATAAATATAATTTTTAATTTTATTTTTTAAATTTTAAAATAAATTATCTATTTTAAATTTATAAATATTTAAATTAAAATTTATTAAATTAATTAATTCAATTTTTATTAAATTTGATAATACATTTCAATTAACTTAATTTTAAAATCAAAAAATAATCATGAAAAAAAATTTCAATAATCTTCAAAATCATAAAAAATCTTAAGCTATTAAAATAATCATATTCTCTTCAGCAAAAGGTAAAATTCATTACCCTAGCAGCTCCGTACAGTCGGTCTCACAACCATTTATGAGGAGATAAATCAAAAAATTACAGTTAGCCATTACAAGGAATACATTGGCTCGACTTCATCAAACCCCGTACTAACCAATTCAACCATGCCCCGAGAGCTAAAATAATCATATTCTCATATTATAACTCATTTGCTAATGTGATCATTATATTATATTCTTTGAGAATCGATAATATAAACTAAACAAGATTATCATTAATAATCTTAAATAGATAATTAAAATTATCAACGATAACTTTCAATTAAACATCCCCAGATAGTTAGTTCTCAAAAACCTCCTATTGCACTGTGCGTCATGAGGCATATGGTGAAGACGGCATTGAATAACAAATTATTCTACTGAAGTGAACTGAAGCAAATAAATGAGGGAAAATACAGTTACGTTTTATAGTGTGATTGAAAGTAATTCATGAACATGGCATTGAAATATACAGAATTGGTCATCATATTTGCCAAGCATGAATCAATCTCAGAAAAATGATTCCTCCTGTCAAGCAAAATGGTAAAATCAAATATTGTAGTGCAAAAAAAATAAAGGAACAAACTACAGACCACATTCAGCTCGGGACAACTTTAAGCAGTTCGATATCAAATAAAAGGGTTTTGTCTATCAGGCCTTGATTCCTCAGAACAAAATCGAGAGCTCTTTGGCCCTGAAGAATAAACAATAATCAGCACTTTGCTAGAAGTCTACTAATGAATTTAATACAGACATACTGAGAATGTCGTCGGTCTGGGACCGAGTTTGTTGTAGTCGTTATCGGGATACCCCAATTCGGGAGGTACTATTATCCTGCAATGCTATTGAATTATAAATAGTTGCCTGAACTTTGGAAAAGGTCAAATAAACTCCTCTTGGAACAGTATAAATATGGCACTCACTCATGAATCACAAAAAAATTGACAGTCTATTTTTCATTCATAAACCATTTAGAAATGTACAAAGCAAGAACTTTACAAACAGCATTTCATGTGAATCTAATGAAGGCCACGGAGAATGTGCTCATGTCACTTCAATACATAACATGAGCAAAAAAGCCAGATGACACTGGGGTTGTCATAACAGTGTTACATCTATCAAATTTTCCACTATGCAACATTTACCAATATATGAGAGCAGCCAATCGATTACATAATATGAATATTTAGAGAGGAATCATAAGTTCATAGCAAATTTGATTGGAGTTGCATGTTTTCAGTATTCCAACTGCCGGTTTAATTGGTGAAGGAACCAAATGCACTTTATGACTAATAATCTATTAGAAATTCCAACGACCTTAATAGTAAATGCAAATTATTAAATGGAAAATTATGATAGGGCTGCTACATCACCTCCTGATACCTCCAGGTGTCATGCCAACAATTGCTTCCTCAAATGCAGGAATCACCTAAGCAAATGAGACAGTGCAACATAAGAGAGAAACTACAAATATTACTACTTTTAAAATAAAATATGATGAATAAAACAATCAAGTCTTATTCCACTAGTTGAAGTCGACTATATGGATGCTCCTACATCATTGGACTCTATCCCATATTATATTATCATCTATATTTAAATAAATTTTATCATATTTTATCATTACTAATCAAGTCTTCTTTGGTCTTCCTCTTGTTCGTTTGATGTACGTATTTGTTATAATTTCACATCACTTACCTAGATTATTCTCTCAATAGGCGTAACTCCGACATTCTCTCTAATGTTCTCATTTCTTGTCTATCCTCAAATGTCCACACATCCACCTTAACATTCTCATCTCTGCGACTCTCATCTTCTGCTCGGGTGCTCAAGTCATAACCCAATATTCAACTTCATATAACATTGCAGATCTAACCGTCATTTTATAAAATTTTCCTTTAAGTTTTAAATGTATAGGAGGGTTTAGTTAGTTTAGTTAGGTTTTGTTAGTTTATTTTCTTAGTTTGTAGTTTAGTTTTTGCTTAATTCATCATGTGTTATTTTTTCCATATCATCAGTGATATCATGTCATTATGCATTATTTATTTATTTCTTATAACACAACATTAGCATGATGAACTATATGTTTTCGTGAAAAGCATGCTCATATTTTTAGCGAATTCTTTCTTTCTATCTGTGGTAGCATGACATGAGCACTGTTGAGTCAGATAATTTTAATATTGGCCTACTTGTTTAATATCTTACTTTCCTTTATACTTGATTTCAAAAGTCGATATATCCAAGAATAATTATGAATCATACATTGGACTAGTACTTTAATTTTCTAGGTTACCCCTACTATATTTTGGTTACTGAAGAAACACTCGAGTCGGTGATGATCTCATGGGAAAAAATTATTAGAGAAAATTTTGATTTTGAGAATGTGATATGAAAAAAACAAATGAGAAAAAAAATTATTTTGATAATGAGTAGAAACGATATGATACCCCTTTGAGAGTGATTACTGAGGAAATACCAAGGTAGGTATCCCTTTAAGATCCCCAGATTATTGGAGAAATACCTATCAACTCCTTCGACATCGAGTGCTTATTTGAGACCTTATGTAGACAATACAGAGCATTAGGGGAACAATTCTTGCGCATGGCAAGTAAGTGTCTCTTAGGGCGGAGACTTTGGGAACAAAGTGGGATGATGAAGACTAAGATTAGTAATTGAAACTTTAGAGTTGAGTCGCATTGCACTACGCGCAGAGAACTTTTGATTCAGGCCACATTAAGATAGTTCGTGTAACTTTGCTCACTAATGAAACTGCTAGATGGGATTAGATGAATTCGTTAGGAATTATGATGTATCGTTCACACACGAATTTAGATTGCAGGTTTTGCTTGAGGACAAACAAAAGTTTCAATTTAAGGGTATTTGATGTGTGTTTCGTATACATAGTTTCGATATTGTTTTGCATGCATTTGTTTCATTACATTAGCATATTGTACATACTTTCATCTTTTTGTATTCATTTTATTTTTGTAGTTCAGAGATCTGCTCTATGTGTATTTTTATTGACAAGATACGAATTCGAAGCTTAATTAGAGTCAAGAAGCCTTGGAACAAGTGTTTCCAACATGGTGCATTGTCTGGTCGTCTCCCTTGACATGGTCGTACATCACCTATGGAGTTAGGCGAGCAATGAACAACAATTGGACTTCCAGCACCGTAGACGGGCAGGTCGTGTCCCATTAAATAAATGGGCCTTTATAGATTGGCTTGGCCCAACCCATTTTGGAAAATTATTTCCCAATTACAGACTATATATTGGCTCCGTCGCGAGTTTAATGACAGGCGTGCAAAAAGGTGTGGGAATTGTGGTTATGGTATGTAGGTGGAGCATGATCGCCCACGCAAAACTTGCACCAAGCTTTTTCAGAATCAACTCCAAAAAGTTGCCCAAAGGAATGCATATTGCGTCCATTTGTGGTACAAGTTCTTTCTTTATATGAATTTTAAGTAGGATGGTAAAGATAAGTTGAGTCGAAACGATTTTTATCGAATTCGTTCAAAATTATTTTTTAAAATTGTTATTGAGTGAACTTGGACTTGTCATATAGCTCAACTTGCGGCACTATTGTACTTAAAATTTAATTAGAATAATTAATAATCTAACGAATGGTAGTTCTTTTGGAATGAATTAATTTAATCATAGTTATCCCCTTTCTCACTTCTTGGTGGATTCCATATAAGAATAAAACTTTACTTTGGCATGGTTGGCTAATCCAATGAAGTTCATGTTATTGAGAATGAAGATCAATGTGTTAAAGGTCACGAGGTTAACCCTTTAGCTCTATCGTTCGTCTCAAGAGTCATTTTATTGGATGATATACATATAACATTTGATCACCTCGCGAAAAGATATGACATCTTCAAGCTAGTAGAACAAATCGTAGTCCCTAGGGCATGGTACCGCTGTAAGGCATCCAGGTTGTCACCCAGATACTTGCGGTTTGATCCCAACTACGATATATTTGTAGGAATTTTTCTCTAAATGGGGAACACAATCAAAAGATGTTGGGCGTTTAGGTTGGTCGCTGCGTGCACTTTCCGATTTACCCTGATGACTGATGAAAAACTTTCGTGGGATCAGACCCATCATCCTAACTGAGATTTATCATTTTAGTAGAACAAATTGTAGCTCGCTCTCGGTGAGATTATGGTAAACAGATGATTGAGTTTGTCAATCTTTATCATTTAAGTTAGGTACAAAGGAGATGTATTCAAGAGAAATAATAAGAAGGAAGTAAATACATATTTTGAAAACCAAGGTGCGGACCGAAATAACCAAAAATTAGGTGCACCGTTCTAGAAAGAAATCTACCATAATTATAAGGACCTGAGAAGAAAATTGACACTGTGCGATGGAGATCGGGGAGTGTGGGACCCAAACTTCAACCCCCTGAACGCGCGTGCCAAGGTCGGCCTTCATGTTCCCTCCATTTACACGGATCTTATTTATTTATTTATTATTTATTATTTAATTCACGCAATCATTACACGTCTACCCGACGCACTAAAATATTCGCTTTAACCCTCGAACGTCAATTAATTACAAACCTTTTACAGATTTACCCTAACATTTTATTCTATTGCAACAAATTATTCTCTGTGTGGGAGGTTTAATTTACCATTACTTGCATGCGAATTATTTGCATCAGTTAATTTAATCATTATTGTATTTATGTAATCATAATAAGTAGATTAAGAGGTGATAATTACATCATTAAGATTAAAAGGGTTTCATGCATGGGCTTTATTATATGACCATTAAGTAAATGTGTGTCAGTAATACTTTATAGAAGCCAATGAGGCAAGCACTAGGGTCTCTTTAATTTACCTCTAATATAAAAGAAATTAATTGTCACTAGGTCAGCAGCTTTAATTAATTTACAAGGCAGCACTTTGCAGTCCATTTTGTTCTTAAATTATTTGAAGCAAGAATTTCTTAGTGTGTGTGTATATATATATATATATACATATATATATGCATGGCAAGCGATGTATGATCCCCGTGCTAACCATAAACCCCAAGCTCGTCTTTCCGTCCCTGTCCCGATCTCTGTTGTTACGTGTCACTGCTCGAGGTTAGGTTTTCCGTTGTCGCCCATAGCCATCGCCGTCGCCTTCAGTCAGGCCATGTGATCCCGTGATTCTAACCCTAAAAAGCCGCTCAAAAATCACTATCCCAAGATTCTAACCCTAAATCCGTTCCGTCATCGCCTTCAGCCGGTCCACGCCGTTGTCTTTAGCCAGTGTGATCTTCGTTGAGATGCTGTCGTCGCCATCCTGAGGTTAGCAACCCATAGGAATTAACTTTCAACAAGAATTAAAGAGTGAAGAATACGTACTAAGTAGTCGAATCTAATCTAAAAAAATTAACTTTCCACTAAGCATCTTTGAAACATTACAACCAGCACCTAGAAGGTTGGCATAAGATCTAATAGATCGAAACAATCACAAGCACAGATCATGGTTAACAATTGTTGTCATTCTCATCTCTACTAATTAAACAACCAAAAATAAAGTAAAAGAAAAGATGAGTTTTCGAAAGCTTGCATTCAAAGCAGAGTCGTGAATACGTGGTCCGATTGACGGTGATCCTGTGTGGCAGCGTCTCAGTGACGTGGCCCAGACAAAAGCAACGGGGAAAAAACTAACCTCGGGATAGAGACGCAATTTTGAACCGTTTAGGGTTGGAATTGCAAGATCGCTAACCTTGGGACGGTGACGGCAGTGTCTCATCGGAGATCACACCAGCTGAGGGCGGCGTCGTGGACCGACTAAAGGCGAAGGAGAAACGGTTTAGGGTTAGAATCTTGGGGTCGTGATTTTTGGACAACTTTTTAGGGTTAGAATTGCAGGATTGCGTGGCCCGGCTGAAGGTGACGGTGACGGCAATGGCAACGACGAAAAATCTAACCTCGAGTGGCAACACGTAACAGTAGAGATCAGGATGTGGACAGAGAAACGCGAGCTTGGGGTTTAGGGTTAGCACGGCAGGATCGATTTTTTTTATCGGTCAACGTGGAATCGATCGCTTGCCACGCACGTGAAGAGGAAATCCTAGCTATGTCAACAGCGCGCACAAGTCGCGTAAATGGGATTGCATAGGAGATCGTTCTTGTGATGTACCTAAATGACTTGAATTTATGAAATTTTGCAATGAGATGAAAATTTAAAGTGTGTAAAAGGTAGATATGGTGAGAAATCCTATTTCTGAGTCTTCTACGTAAAGTTATATGCTTGTGTCAACTAATATGAAGTTTGAAATTTTCTAAACCTTTTGAGCAATGATGGGAATCGTTTATGATGATAACGGTAGACACATTTGGACTCCTTAGCACTGTAGAAACCTATATGAGGTGAAATAAGTCCGATCAGTGCTATCAATGAGTTTTGATCGAGCCCATTGATGAATGTAGAGCATTTAAATGTCTGAAAACTTACAATGATATAAGAGATGTTAGTGTATAAAATGTATATATAGTGTTCAATCTTGATTCTAAGACACGTAGGGCCAAGTTATGATCACGTGCCAATTAGCATATATGTTGTAGTGCTAGTTCTAAAGACCAGCAATACAGTGGTGCTAATATTCAGAAATCAGCACCACAATGTTGGTTCTGATCACACACGTGGTATTGGTTTCTAAAGACCAACATCATTATGGTGTTGGTCTTCACAAACCAACACCACAATATATGTTCTGAAAATTTTAAATCATTTTGAGCATTGTTGGGAGGACTTTAAAATGAAAAATGGGTCATGTGTTGGGCCTAAAAAATATCATTTAAGACATTTCTGGAGATTCAAAAGCAATTTTATCTTTTATATTAACTTTTACTTATAACGTATCGTAGAGATGTCAAAACCAATCATGAATACCATAAATACATTCACTGCACTACCCTCTTCCATTTCATGATAAATTTTTGAAAATCCAAAACCCTAGGTCCATCAATGGAATTTGATAAAAATCCATTGACTAACCTAGAGAGCTCCGATTGGATCCATTCCAAGTGCTATAGTTTTTTAACGTTCTTCGAAGCCTATATGTGCTTAGAGATATCAATTTAAAGTCATTAACAATAGTGATAAAGAAGGTGTTCAAAGTTTTTGACTTTAAAAAAATTGACACACATATATAACTTGTCGTAGGGATGTCAGAATCAGGAATAGACATCGTATATAATTTCACTTGATCACTATCCTCTTCCATCTCGTTACAAAATTTGAGAAATTCAAGTCAATTATAGGTTCATCAATAAGTTTCGATCAAAATACATTCATGGATCTAAAGAGTTCCGATCGGATCCATTCTAACTTCTAGGGATTTATTAGGTGAATCTGAATCTAAATAAACCCTCGTTACGATTTTAAAATCATCTTAACAGTGCTCAAAATAATTTAAAACTTTCATAATATTATGATACTAGTTTCCGTAGACTAACACCACTTTAGAGCATCACCATGTACAATCATAACCAACATTATGGTATTGGTTTCTTAATTTTTAAACATCAACACCAAAATAAATTTTATTTTATTTTTTAATTAATAAATCAACTCTTGTCATTAATTTTATTTTTTATTCTTTTATAATTAGATATTAATAAAATAGAAGATATTAAAAAATTAATATTTTATTAACCTTATTTTATATTTTTAAAAATTTTTTATTAAAGTTTTAAAAATAAAAATATTTAAGAAAAAAGAGAAAAGAGGAGAGATGTTAGGAAAGAGTAAATGAGAAGAGATGTTGTATGAACAAGAAAGAGGAAAGAGCAAATGAGAGAAGAAAACTAAGAGAAAAAGTCTACAATTGTTAGAAGGATAAAATATGAATCAGACATATTTTTTTAAAAATAAAATTTTGATGTGTTTTTTGGGCATTCTTTAACTTGAAATGTGCCCTTTTAAGGTTACATTTTAATTTTCTACCAAAAGAGATTACATTTTTAATTATTTATTTTTTAAAATCTTTGTCATCCATACCCTGATTTAAAAAGATACTGTCTTGAAATTGACAAATAGAAACTTAATTTTAATATTAATAAAAAGAATAAAAGGCATTTTTCAAATGTAATCTTTTAACTGAGAATGGCCAAAAGATGTCCGTCCTAATATCTATTTTTATTAAAAATACTAATTTTCAGAACATAAAGTGTAAACTAATTTATCAATTATTATTAAATATATTCTAAAAAATAAGGCTTTTTATTCAAAAATATATATTTGTAACAAATTGCCCCAAAAGTTATCGACCAAAAACATGCAAATTAAATTTGCAAGAAAAAAAAGGAAGCAGCGTGCCATTACACGACGAGGGTAACAGCGGTACGCACAAATATTAAAGCATTAATAGCTGCAGCATGAGCATGTATTCTCTTTCGTTACGTACGCATAACGATTGCATGCGGGTAGCGGCAGGGCAAGCCCCCAAATTGTGTGCGGGTGCAGCCGCGCATACGCAACTCCATTCATTAATTATAATTATAATAATAATATATAATAATAATAATTATTATTATTTGCTCTGGACAGTTTGCTTCTTCTTTTCGAAAGCATATCTTTTGGTGCTCATGAGCAATGATGCCTCCTCCTCCTCCTCCTCCTCCTCCTCGTTATTATACCTGAGCAGCTCCCTTTTCCAACGTACAAAGCCACGAGAATTTTCAAGCGCTGCTAGGTCTGCTGGCTGCATGCGTCACTGACAAGCTGCCAGCGCCCACCCCATACATGTCCATCTCTGCGATCGAGCTAGCGAGCAAGAGAGGTCTTATCATCAGTAACTCCGCTGGCAAAACCTAACCCGGCTGCTGAGGCAATGTCAGCTCGGTCGGCGGCATGCAGATCTCTGCTCATGGAGAGAGAGTAGTACTGCTGTGCAATCTGTTTTCAGTTTAATTCGATCCAGCACCAGGGAGAGGATTAGGAGGGGGCGAAGACGTGGATCCACTGGCGATCAGTTTCCCCAAACAGAGCTGGGAAAAGAAAGCAGAGTGTGTGTGATCCTGATGGAGAGGACTTGAGAGGACAAGCGGAGGAAGAGGAAGAGGAAGCATGTTCTCTCAGCTCGATCAGCTCAGTGCATGGTGGTGGAGCTGACTAGCTTTATGCACGCCTCGCATTTGGAAGGAAGATGTTTGAGATTTTGTTTGCAGTCTAGCTAGCATGCATCTTTGTTCTTCTTCCTAATGTCAATGTCAAATCTTGCAGGGTTGGCAATTGTAAGGTCGCCTTTAGGCATGTTGTCAAAACATTGCATTTGTCTTATCAAGAGTCATTTTGTTTGTTTGTTGGTTGTTTATCTATTTTATTTTTATAAATATATTTTATTTTACTTTTTTAAGTACTAGAAGATATCTATATGTATTTTTTTAAAAAACTTTTTGCAATCTAGCGTGCGTATAACAATATGTAGTACTAGTGTAATAATCAAATTAAAAGACACCTCTCTTTTTATCAAAAGGATATCCACCTTATTGTTTTATTGTGTATATCAATACATTTTAATATTATTATCTCTCATTTAATTTTGAAATCAGTGGATATGTTATAGTAGCTATGAAATTATAATTATTACATATAGGTTATAGTAATTATGATTTCTTAAATGCTACAAGACATCCAGACATTTGACGTATTTATTATTTAAAAATATTTACATTGTAACAGTTATGAAATCATAATTGCTACAATATAAATATTATGTGAGCATGTTATTCCGGTCAAAAATCGACGACAGTCAACCCACCGGTCAAGGGGATGCCACTGTTGGGTTGCAAGGGTGCAAACATTCCCACATCTAAAACACATGGGAAAGATCATGGGTTTAAAAGGATGAGAAGATATCTCCATTAGAATGAGACCTTTTGGGTAAAGCCCAAGAGCAAAACCATGAGGGCTTAGGCCCAAAGTGGACAATATCATGTCATTGTGGAGATACGGACATCCTTTTGGACCCAACAATTGGTATCAGAGCGAGGCCGCTCTTCACCGGACTAACCGCCGGATGAGCCATGATCCAGATCTAACCATGTGGGGACCCTCGGGGAAAACAAAGGAAGTAGGGGAGGCTCAGACCATGAGGGACATGGCAGCCAGACCATGAGGGACATGGCAGCCGGACCATGAGGACATGGCAGCCGGACCATGAGAAATGACAGTCAGACCATGAGAAATGGTAGCAGAGCTTCTAGTGGTCCTTTGTTTGAGGGGAGGATTGTTGGGTTGCAAGGGTGCAAACATAGTCCCACATCTAAAACACATGAAAAGATCATGGATTTAAAAGGATGAAAAGTATCTCCATTGGCATGAGGCCTTTTGGGGAGAGCCCACGAACAAAACCATGAGGGTTTAGGCCCACAGTGGACAATATCATGTCATTGTGGAGATGTGGACATTCTTTAGACCCTACAATTGGTATCAGAGCGAGGCCGCTCTTCACCGGACTAACCGCCGGATGAGCCATGATCCAGATCTAACCATGTGGGGACCCTCGGGGAAAACAAAGGAAGTAGGGGAGACTCGGACCATGAGGGACATGGCAGCCGGACAATGAGGGACATGGCAGCCGGACCATGAGGGACATGACAGCCGGACCATGAGGACATGCCAGCCGGACCATGAGAAATGGCAGTCGGACCATGAGAAATGGTAGCTGAGCTTCTAGTGGTCCTTTGTTTGAGGGGGGGGATTGTTGGGTTGCAAGGGTGCAAACATAGTCCCACATCTAAAACACATGGGAAAGATCATGGGTTTAAAAGGATGAAAAGTATCTCCATTGGCATGAGGCCTTTTGGGGAGAGCCCACGAACAAAACCATGAGGGCTTAGACCCAAAGTGGACAATATCATGTCATTGTGGAGATGTGGACATTCTTTAGACCCTACAGCCACCTCAGCCTGTGCGGGCCCTGGTAGGAAGAAGACCTGCGAGATCACCACGAACGAACGGATTAGCTAGTGCCGGGAAGTCCCGGCAGGCCACTCCGACGCTCAAATCAGTTTTCCGGTGAAGATGGAGGAAGAAAGAGTAGCAGTAGTAGTTGTGAAAAATACGAAAGTCGAGAGAGAGAACCGATACATGTATGGGAACTAATATACCTATGAGGCGAACATTCCATCTGCAGCGGAGCTATGGCAGTATCTGAGGAGACAGAACCTGGGCGTGGCTCACACCTACGCTAGTAGGATGACATCTAGGAAACAGGGACGATACACCTATAACTATTCTGCGGCGTGATGTTGTACGTCACCTTTGTCGCTTAATTGTAAATAGGAAAGTGGCAGCAGTGACAAGGTGAGGCGTGGAGACATGACTATCACCTTTACCCCTGTACGACAGCTTACACGCTTGATTGTCTGCACTGTATTTGTCTGTTAGCTAGAGGACTTGAGCCGGGATTGATGTCGGAGTGGGAGGGGATGCCCGGGACCGGTGATGGCTGGGATTATCCGGGTAGATTGAGTGAACTGGATGGTCGAACAGACCAAGTAGACTGAATAGTCCGAGTGAGCTGATTGCTGACTGTAGGACGAGGTAGCTACGTTACCCGGGAGCAACCACGGTAAGGATCCGCCGGGTAAACTAAGTGCAATAACGGACGAGCCGGGCAGATTGAATGACCCAAATGGATTGAGCAAACTGAGCAAGCTAGGACAGGCTAAGCGATGGATAACCCCGAGCATTGACCTGGTAGTGACGCGACTACCTGGGATCGACGGTAATCAAGTTTAGCTGGGTAGACAGAGTAAATGCCCGTACAGGCCGGGTAAGCCAATGAGTATGGGTAGGCTAGGTAGACTGACCAGCAAAGGACCCGTGTGCTGGTACTGGAGGGGGAAGTTTACCCGGGATTGGCCTTTGCCGCGCTTGATTGGGTAACCGAGTTGCTAGACCCAACAGGTCGAGTAAGCGAGTTTATCTGGATGGATCGGATGGACCGTCCTCTGGATAACCAAGCCTGGGTTCCTAAGACAACGTTGACCGTGGACCCCGGGACCGACCAATCTGGACTATCTGTTGACCTACCCTGCCAGGTCGAGCTCGGGCAAGACTTACCACATCACATGTTAAAATTCATGTTATAGCAGCTACGATTTCATAACTGTTATAACATGAATGGTATGTGAAAGGATTGAATTTACGTTATAGTAGTTATCAAATCATAGCTGCTACAACGTGAATATTAGGTGAATAAGTTAAATCTACAATGTATTGGCTAAAAAATCGTAGCTGCTACAACATAAATGTTAGGTGAGCAAGTCGAATCTACGTTGTAGCAACTATGATTTCGTAGCTGTTATAATATGAATAATAGATGAAACTGAATCCACATTGTAATAGTTATAAAATTATAACTGCTACAACGTAAATATTTTTGAACAAGTTAAGTATATATTGTAATAGTTATGAAATCATATTTATTATAACATGAATGTTTTTGAACAAGTTAAGTATACATTATAGTAACTATAAACCATAACTATTACTGTAATAGTAAATATTTTTTAACATAAATATATTAGACTCATTGTGCAGTTAGAAAATTATAATTGCTATCACGCATCCAACCGATTAAAAATTAGGATTTAAGATTTATAATTTATGCAGGAGATAATAATATTGAAAATCATTTGGATAAATATATATAATAGAATAGTGAAATATCACGTACTATACTTTTGATTTAAAAAAATTAAAATGAGATATTAATGATTTAAAAATAAAGTAGTGTCTTTTTCACTTTTGCCGATAACAATAACACCTAAAGATTATTAATTAGTAAGGAGCTGAGCTCTTTCGTAATAAATCTAAAAGTACAATAGTAGTGATTTGCCTTTAATAATTATAAGTTGCATCTCGATGGGTAAATATGGTCCTGCGAAGGTTAATTAATACGGTTGATGATTGAAAGGATGGGAATAGGACCTTTGCTTTCCCAACTACAAACTAACTAATCATTGGCATTCATTTCTTTAAAGATCGATCAAATTTTCCCACATGTCAAGTTTGACTTTTCTCGGGTTCACTTCAATTCCTCTCTTGTCCACGTTCAATGGCGGAGTCAGGAAATGGGTAGCTTCCGAGCTAATCCCAAGCTCCCCGGACTATCTTCTTTTCTTTTTTATATTTTTTAATTTTTCTATAATAAATTTAAATAGTAAATTTGTTGGACTCAGGGCTAAAGCTCGGATAGCAAATTGTTTGACTCCATCCTTGTCCACGTTGACTTAATTGCCATGCATCAGTACAAAGTATTTTTAGTGATACCAAAACCAGATTGTCAATTAAGTATTAACACCAAGCATAATTAAGTAGATAAAGAAGAAAATTAAAGGCTGAGAATTAAAAAGAAGAAGGAATTGGATCAGAGTGGCGAAAGTTACATGCAACCTGCTGAGGTTGAGTTGTCCATTTGGAATTAATTAGTGTGTAAATAATATTATGATAATAACCCAAAAGATCGAGCATGATAATTAATATATGCATGCATGAGTTAGTTTGTGTAGATAACATGCATTGATTACAGAATTATCTCTTTAGTTTAATGGGAGCATGGCAAGATGATGTTTGATGCCATGCCCTCCATGCATGTGGGTCCAACCATGCACATTCTTTTATATATATATATATATATATATATATATATATATATATATATATATATATACTACGTGCGAGATGATTTTTCCCGTTGCAGTCGCGCCTGTGAGCGACACGGGATCCACCGTCCATCACACGATCGCGCACTAGATCTGACTATCCAAATGTGGAAATACACAGTGTTCCGCCCTGACACCCCGCCGCCCTCACCGCGCCGTCCGACCACCGCCGACTGTCAGCCTGGGCGCGATCAACGCGCCGCTCGCTAGCGCGTCAATGGGCATCGAATTCTGATTCTATTGTGGTCGGAATCTGATGCAATTTGGTCGGAAACGCGGACGGCAGTAGTGCGCGTCAGTTTCCGACCAAATCGTGATCGAATTCCGACCGAGGAAGGACTGGCGTGCGACGCCGGTCCTTCCTCAGTCGGTCTCTGATCGCGATTTGGTTGGAATCCGACCGCGATTTGACAGGAAACGGCATGCGCCACTACTGACTGCGTTTCCGGCCAAATCACGGTTGGAATCCGCCGCGCGCCACCGCCGATCGCGTTCCGGCCAAATTGCGTCGGATTCCGACCACAATCTGGTCGGAATTTGACGCTGACCGAAGCGCTGGTGAGCAACCCGTCGATCGTGCCCGGGCCGGCAGTCAACGGTGATTCGACGGGGGCGACGGCAGCGGCGATGGGTCGATTGTGTCACTCACAGGGTTGCGCAGCACGGATCACGCAATATATCATTTCTCTATATATATATATATTATTATTATTATTACCACATGCATCAAGTTAATCACCACATGATCACCTTGTACGAGCTAATTGTTGATCTAAAAAGAAATACTATCGTCATTAGGTTACTTTTGTGATATAATAGTTCGATCGACTAATGACGAATCAAATTAGCTGAAATATCCATTGTGGCATTGCAAGTTGACATAGTTGATTAAGCTCATGCTAAAATACAAGTAAAGTTGCATTGAAAGACTAACCTTGACATCTTTTGCTTCACATCTTATATTCTCATTTTTATGCTTAAATATCCATCTTTGGAATAAGAACAATATTCTAAAGTAGGTTGTGTGGAGTTAACTCACTATGAGTTATTTGTTAACATGTGACTTGTTATTTGTTAACATGTCAATTTCTTTATTTTATGTATTTCTTATTTTCTTTTTTGATTAGCCAACCAAATGCTGGGTGAGGATAATCAAGTTAAGTATTTTATATCTTTTATAAATTCGAAACATATTTCTTATACATTACAACGATGTATGCGGACACACGGTCATCATATACCTGCCAAAGAAAGAGAAGGGGGGCGAAAATGAAGTGAGACGGTACGAACGGAGCGGGACTCAGCGGCATGGATTCGGTGCGATCCGCGGGCCCCACCGATATCCTCACTGCGATCGGCCGTCCATCTTGGCCTCGTAATTCGTGCTGCGTACGCGCCCCGTGCCCGTAAATAATACAAAAAGGAATGGGCTTGCTCGTACTCCCCCTCCCTCCCTCGCGTAATCATTTCGAGACATGCATTTCCCCACCGGGCCCACCATCCCATCACCTCCCACGTAAACAAACACTTTTGCACTAAAACCCCCAACATCAAGTCAAATTCGATCAAGACGCCATTTTTACTATTTTAAGCCCTCATTATTTATATTATCTCAAAAGAACATTTTTATTAACTGTAATTTTTAATTACAACATTCTTACATTATTTTTATAGTCATTATTTTTATGTTGTTTGAATAGAACAACATTACATTCTTGAGATATAGTTATGATAAAATAGACTTATAAAAAAGGATAAAGATTTAAATCTCAATAAAATGAGTAATACTTTTCTTCATCATAATCAACTGTAATTTTTTTAGTGTATTTTCTCATATATAATTATGGGATCGATCGTATAGAACCACTGAAATGATAAATTTTACTTTTTTACAAAATAAAAAGAATAATACTTTAAATAATTTTGACTAAAAGTATTTTAAATATTGATCAAAACTACTAAATAATATTAGAATATTTTTAATTAAGTTGAAATAATATTAAAAAATAGGGCACCTTAGTTTTTAAAAATATCCAAACAATATCTCATTTCATTTTTATTATTAAAATATTTTGAATGTAATAATTTTGATTAAAATTATTATAATAAAATGGGATGATGATATTCTTATATTTTTAAAATTAGAATGTGAAAATTATAATAAGAGGTGCCTCTTTTAATTAATATTAGGATAGTTTTGATTATTAAAGTAATTTTGATTTTTAAAAACTATAATAATAATAATAATAATAATAATAATAATAATTGAAAAATAAGTGACTTTATTTTGATTTACACCCTTTAAGTTTTGGTGTATTCCATATAAGCCCCTATATTGACAGATGTAATAATTGCAGAGGGTATACGTGTGCATATAAATATATCGCTTTCCTGGCTCGCGTTCTTTCTTCTGCAACGATTGGAGGACGCTCTGCCGCTGCTGCGTCTCCCTCTTTCACACTCTCATCATCATCGTCTTCGTTTTCGTCTTCGAAAGCCTCCAAGTTCCAAGAAAAAGGAGTTCCATGGAAAGAGAAGGATCTCGAAGCCGAGAAGAAGAAGAACTCCTCTAAATCAATCCGTCGTCTTCTTCTTCTTCTCCGCACCGTCGCCGCCTCCTCTGCTTTTTGATCTTTTTCCGCATCTTGAGCTGTCGGATCCAGAGGGACGTCGGCGATCATGGTATGTGCCACGACGTCATGATCCCCGATCGCGACCTCCTCCGCCGGCACCGCTTCGGATCTACTGGGCTCCTGTCGCGCCGCCGCCGCCGCCGCCCCCGTTTCCATGACCTCGGAGGGCCATTGAAACCTAACCCCTGCTCCATGGCCGGAGACGATGAGCCCTCCCCTGCTCCGAAAGACGGCCGTCGAGAAGATGACGGTGAAACCGCCGCCGATTGGCTTCGATTGGCTCTCGCACCTCCGCCTCTCCCCTCCTCCTCCTCCTCCTCCTCCGCCTCCTCATCGGCCCCGTTCACGCCTTTCCCCTCGGCGTGGCCCGTCAACAGCGCCATCGGCTTCCGCGAGCCTCCGTCGGCGGAAATGGCGGTGGAGATGGTGCCGTGGATAGGGGGGCGCCACCATCGCCGCGAGCCGCCTCCTTATTGGGGGCGATTTTGGAATGTCGGCGATCCAAATCTCGCCCTCGGTGGCGGTTCCGCGCTGATGCGTCCACCTGAGTTCGTCTCGCGGCAGCTCGTGCACTCGATGCCGATCCCCGCTATGGTTCCACGGCTCGATGTGAGGTTGGTTAGCCCGCCGAGGAGACTGCAATCGACCGTTTGGGTGACGCTTCAGGCGTTGAGAAACCAGTAGGTCATGCATTTTTAACATTTAGGCTTCTTTCTTCTTGGTTTGTTACACGAAGAAATGGGTAGCTAGAAAACGGTTCTTCTTCTTTGTTTTCATCTGCTCCATTTTTGTCTTTTTGTTATAGTGTCGTTAACAACGTTTTGCATGCTAATAACATTAACAAGGTGTTTTTTCTTTTCCCTTTTTCTCATTCTGGAATTTCTGCAGAACGAGGGTGCCTCTTTTGCCTCAGATACCAAGAAGCTACTTGAGGATCAAGTACTACAACTTCTCTCAGCATGATTATTTCCTATTTGAGCTGATTTCGTGTTGTTTTAGTCTTTTAGATGTCATTTTTTGAGGACATGATTGTTTCGAGAGGAGAGAACAGTAACAATATAATGGTGTTTGTCATAGCTTTCGGCTTCTCATTCTTCATAGCTTAATTCCTGCAGAGATGGAAGGATGACGATTAGGTTGCTGATTAAGTACTTGGTGAATAAGCTGGGTTTGGAGGATGAATCTGAGGTATAGATACTTACAACTCTGCACTCCGATAATCATAACTGTAGCTGTGTGTATATATATATATTCTACGAATTGAATTTCTGGAATTCAAATCTTATGTTAAAATGTATAGACTTTCTCGGCAGTTATCACTACCAGAAATTTAACCTTCAAGAGGCAGGTTCACTTGGGTGAACATGCTTTCTTTACTGGATAATGTATGATCTCCCAATATGGTTGGTTGTGGCATAGTGGAAGGAACCTGTGATCTGAATACAGTACTAGGAAATGATGTGGGAATCTCACCAAGTTAGTACATGATTTTAGGTGGAAGGTGATGTCTCCTTGGCAAATCATGCTATTCCCTATGAAAAGGGATTCCCTAATAGTTACTTTGGTCCATCTTAATGCATAATGAGCATTTGATGGAATTAATAAGATAGTTGCCTTCAGTAGCATTTACGGAAAAAAATAATTTATATTTTCTATATTTAGCTAGGCGTGTCTGCCGGAGAGGCTTAAACATCACATGCCTATATTAATTATATATAAAACTTTGGATGTCATGCTTTTATTAAGCATAAAGGGAATGCCTGTTTCAAGTCATGCCTAGACTTGGAAACTAGCTATATGACTTGCAAATATCTCATTTCACAAAGTTGTTAGTGTTGCCTTTCAAATTCATTGCTGTGACAACCCTAATCAATGGCCATGTTTCACCTACCTTCAATGAAAGCTATGTGCAATGAAAATGTATATGAAACCAACTAATTAATTAAAGAGTAGTTGGAGTTGCACGGAAGACACCTTTGCTTGATAATCTGAGATTATATTTTGCAAACTGAGTACGTTTCCTGGTGTAGCTTTTTTTCCATATGTACGTAGGCACTGGAAAAAATATACATATATAGTATTGCGGCTCTTAATAGATTCCTTCTGTGGTATATCCTGGGGAAAAATTATGTTATGGTGTCGACCTCAGTTTTGGTTGGTATAAGACTCATTATACAAGTCCTTCCCATACAGGTCTAGACTTTCAGAATATTTAGATTAAAAAGTTCTTGTATAAATATTAGGGGAACTCACTTTTCATCACAAGTAACAATATATGAAAAATTGTTAAACCATTTTCCATGTTATTGTGTCCATATAGCAGTACTTGCCACTCTATTATCTTTCTAATATAGATTGGTGCTTCATGCAGTGTTTTTCTAGCTTTCCTGTTCAAAATATGCTTGCTCAACAATTATACAACATTAAAATTAATTTTTATAAAACCAACTAGAAAGAGTTGTAGTGTCATAGATTGGAGAGGAACTTGAAATTTTGTTGGTATACTTTTACCACGTATGCTGATTGGTTCCTTGTCAACCAAACATTTGATGGAGACTTACTATCCGCTTTTTGGATCTTGAGATTGCATTGGATCTCGTTTGTTGCTACATATAGATAGGGATAGATATTGTGTTATTACTAATTAATTTGCATGACTTTACGATAAATTTACTGTGTTATAGATTCATCGTCAACCCTCTTTGGTTGGCTTAATTAATTATCCACAAGGATCTTCCTAAAGCAGTATTTTCCTTTTCCTATTTTCAACTATTTTATTGATCATCTGCATGTGTTAAAACTTCAATTAATCATTTATGTCGTTAATTACTTAGTCCATGCATGAAGGTTCTCTATGTACATAAATGCATATGTTGTAAGTAGCACGGCCTAATTAATTAGGGAGGAAGAGAGTCATCTTAGTTATCTAACAGTACTATCTTAGATATATATATGAGCTGCTAGCTATTATACGTTGTTGAGTCGCACTCTTATTGGCATATGATAATACCGCACTAATTAACCGATCTTAGTGGATCGTCATGCTTTCGTTAGGCTGTCCTCATTCTGCATACATACGATCTGTTAATTAGGTCCTACAGTGTGCTATAAAGGTTATAACTTTCGTTAAGGGGAGGCGTCAAGGGGCTTAAGTGGTGCACTTCGTGGGAATAAATGGGAGAGAGGCCCCATACAACCAATACAAATAAATATGATATAGGCCTTGGAGTGAAGGGGAATGCATGGAGTGGGACTAGAGGTTGAGGTTCCAAAAAGAATCATTAAACCTAGTGGAATGTGGGAGGAGAAACATGGACAGACCTAGAAAAAGAAGGCAGACCATGGACCACTCCCTCATTCCCTTCATCTGATCCGCCAATCATGGTTTATATATTTCCTCGTCTCACTAGCTACTCGTCCATGAAAGAAGTATTATAATATACAAATCAACATGCATGCATTGGCATTGCATATGGAATGAGGAGC
Source organism: Curcuma longa (assembly GCF_044706935.1). NCBI lineage: Eukaryota > Viridiplantae > Streptophyta > Magnoliopsida > Zingiberales > Zingiberaceae > Curcuma > Curcuma longa. Next base: position 8,204,789 of record NC_133867.1, on the reverse strand, counting down.
GATCCCACCATTGTTTGTGTTAATTAGCTTTTGAGGATTATTCAATCGAAAGAGAATGTTGCTTGGTTTTGCTTCAAAGGAAAGGGTGTGGACTGTGGCGTGGGGTGTCTGGTACAGAAAGGACACAAACACAACGTGAGAAGACGTGCATGTAATTTTATTATCATGTACCCGTCGTTGGAAAGAAAGAGAGAGAGAGAGAGGATAGGATAAAATAATCCAACAGTTTCCTCGGCGTGCGTTTGGGATCAGCCAAATGATTCTCCTGATCCTAAATATTTAAGGCTTTCTTTTACCTGCCACCAAAGATAGAAAATGGAAGCTGTGAGTTAGATCCCACAAACTTCGACCTTCTGATCAGTGATGAGCTCATGAGCTTCGCAAACATCGATTTTTGCTGATTGAGAAGAGGGTTTTTTTTTCTGGTGGTGATTGGCAGCGATCACCTGCTTCCGCCCAACAAAATCGATCATTTTATTCTTTCATCAGGGGGAAAATGCCTCATTATATTGTATTTTACTGTGGAATTCAATTCCTTCGGATCATGTAAACACGGCCTAAGGAAATGCTCATTATGAATTCAATTAAGATCAAAAGTTCCAAAGCTTTGTATGCTTTGTTGTCCTTTTTCATTAGATTTCATGTGATTATAATTAGATAGGATTTGAATTTAAAATTTTACATATGATCGGCTAAACTCTTGCACGTTGGCATGCTAACCACATGGTGATCTGTTGTTAATATATGGTTCTGTCAATTCGTTGCTCTATTCTTCTAATGCATTTATATATGTTTATACGATCTTAATAAAAGGTTGATGTACATTGCTAACTTAAGCAGGTGGAGGTGACATGCCGAGGCCAAACCCTTCTTCCTTCCTTGTCGTTGCTGCATGTTAGAGACCACGTATGGTGCAGCTCGAACGGAGCCATTGCCGGTGAGGCTGGTGCAGAATTTGCCCGCCGCCGGCAGCGACCACATCATGATGTTACACTACGGTAGAAGAAGCCCACCACCCTCTCATGTATGATTTAATTTTGATTCTCCTTCCCCGCCCTAAATTTTGGATCACTCTTCGTTACCATCTTTTGCTTTTGGTCGTCTTGATTCATTCAGAGCAAACGCTTGGAAGTGCTAATCCTTTTTTAAGGAGGTAAAAAGCAAACCTTTGTATTTGTGCTTCCTTCTTCATCCTTCTGCTTTGATTTCACTTTCTTCTTACTTTTAATTTACTAACTCTGTTCCTCACTTGAAATTCTACCTCTGTCTGTTCTATTCCAAGTCCTTCCAGTGAGCATGTCATTAAGATCATAATGGGCCTTACGAGTTTAAATTCCACTTAGTAATATTTGCCTGCAATTCGAGCTTGATATATTCCAACAATTTAGTGACTATGTTGTTGAAACCGATGATATCGACAGTATATCTGCATCTACCTAGCTCATATCAATTAATCTTGGAAATTTAATAATGTCTTCTGGGTCAGATTTGAGTAATGATATTGATTACAATCTAGGGGAAACTTCATTCGCACTCCCAAGCTTAAGTGTTGTTTTTTTTAATGCTCCTGAGAATTTTGAGCCTATAAAAATGTCCTCAGTGTTTGAAAATTTGTTATTTTAGTAAGTGTTAAAATATTTAATGAAATAATAACATGGTAATTTTTATCTCTTATAAAATGTTGTGTAATAGCCAATTATTGTTCGGCTAAACGGTTTAGTGGTTAGAGTTAAAGATAAAATGATAAAAGCTTTAAGTATTAAACTTTCACAAACATTCATCGTATGTCCAAGTAAAATAATATCCCATCCCCCTCCTCTCTTTGGCTTAGTCTAACGGTTAAGGTGTAATAATGGGGATCTTTGGAGGATCCAGTTCGATCCTTTGTTAGGATATGCGTCAATGTTGAATTTTATGGAAAACTCGGGTTGGGTGGTCGTGAGTCAAAATATACTCATGGGTGAAAAAAGTTTACAAGTTTGCTTTCACGAGTAGAATACTTATTTTGATGTTAGAATAGTGTTAAAAAGATAACGAAGACTGGTAGAGGTCGATTATCGATGTCTTACTGTGGTGCTTTCAGGATTTACCTTGGGGTCAATGGAAAATTTTTTATGGGAGTCAAGTTGGTTGTTTTTATATGTATGTCATGCTCGCCTTGTATGAATTGAAAATTTGAGTTTTATATTCTGTTACACACGCGCACGGTTAATTTGGTGTATTGGGATCTTCAAAAGATCATGGGCGAGTTCGATTTGTTTGTTAGTAGATATGCGTCGGTGTTGAATTTGTGGTGGAAAAATTTACTTGGATGGGGTTTTCATGAGTCAAAGGATTTCTGGATTAGTCGAATTGTAAAATGGGATACTTGAGTTAAAAAAATAAAATAAAATATATCATTTGCTCCTTGGCATTTGGTGCTGGTGGTTAGAGGTTAGAATGATTTCTATGCAACGAGAGTTTGAATCTCATGTTAGGTATTTTTGAACGTCTATGGATTTCGAACCACGGATGATGTTGCGATGTAATATCAAGATCCATCTACTTTTTTTAGATTTATCTGATGGTTGATCTGTGTGGTCGGGTGGTCCACTCCAAAATTAATCAGATTGGAAGAATCAGATATCTAAATTAATAAAAAAAATCACTTAATTGTCGTACACTTATATACATTACTTATATACATTGATCATATATCCAAATGAAATTTGAATAAAAGAAATAAGGATTCGAGTTGATAGATTAATTGAGTTTGAATAGATCAAATAAATTAATTGAATTTAAATTAGAGAATTTCATTTTATCTAAGTAGTTTTTATTTATTTATTTATGTTAATACCCTAGTGAAATTGTAATATGTGATCAAATAAGTCTGAAATTAGGTTCATATTATGTTTAATGTGTGTGTGCCTAAATGTACAAAGACTTAGGATAACACATGTGTTTCAGATAGTAAACCTTAGCAGAAAACGTAAGCGAGTAAGAAGGATAGCACAAGAAAGGAGTCAACGGATTCGATGCATTTGAGATACGAGGAGCTGCGAAAAAGTTCTCTAGCAGAGTGAGAATGACGTGCAGGAGCGAATCGGAAGGGTTTGGTACATTCGAGGAACGAGAAGTCGAAAGGAAGATTGCACAAGACGACCAAGATATAATGAAGGAGGAAAGGTTGACCATTCCAGGTGCTTGGAGCTGTTTTAGGCATCCGGACTCTAGGCTCCCAAATACCCAGTCCAGGTTAGAGCGACCATTACCGAGACGGATCAAGATGGAAGCTACATTAGTAGAATCCAAGCGCTCGGATTATAAGGGATTATCCAGAATCGTTAGCGGATCATTGTCAGAATAGATTGGATTCGACGAATCTAGGTGCCCGGAAGGCTTTCAGACACCTGAAAATGCCAGCACAACAGTCATATCAAAGAAAAAGTTATAAATAAATTGAAATTCAAAAAAGAAATGACACACTTGATTTTAATTGTTTTCTGTTTGTTATAGTTTTTGCTCAACCGTTGGAAGAAACTTCTCCACCTCTGGATCATTTCCGACGGAGATCTTAGTGTTGGGTTGTAAGGGTGCAAACATAGTCCCACATCTACAACATATGGAAAAGATCATGGATTTAAAAGGATGGAATATATCTCCATTGGTATGAGACCTTTTAGGGAGAGTCCAAGAACATAGTCATGAGGGCTTAGGCCCAAAGTGGACAATATCATACCATTGTGAAGATATTTTAATTCCATCGGTACTAACAAGTGGTATCAGAGCAAGGTCGCTCTTCACTGTACTAACCGTCAGAAAGTCATGATCTAGATCTAACCATGTGAGTTGAACCTTTAAACAAAGGAAGTGGGTGCTCCCGTGTCTGAATCAAGAGGACCAGACACCAGGCAGAAAGTCCTAGTTGCAGTTAGGCAAAAAGTTCTAGTAGGTCGTGTGGACCGAGGGGCAGAAAGTCCTGGTGGATCGAGGATTCAGACATCAAACGGAGGCATTCCGTTTGAGGGGGGGCCTGGATTCGGACATCAAACGGAGGCATTCCGTTTGAGGGGTGACCTGTGGTCCTTTGTTTGAGGGGGAGATTTTGGATTGCAAGGGTGCAAACATAGTCTCACATCTAAAACATATGTAAAAGATCATGGATTTAAAAGGATGAAAGATATCTCTATTGGTATGAGACTTTTTGTAGAGAACACAAGAATAAAGTCATGAGGGCTTAGACCCAAAGTGGACAATATCATGCCATTGTAGAGATATTTTGATTTCATCGGTACTAACATTTAGTAGAGTTGTTCATCATTTTGGACTATCAACCTCCCGTTTGCAAATCAAATAAATTCTGTTGTGTTATGTTTAATTTTCTAATAATGTGTGTGTTCTTGCTAGTCAATTAACAAGAGAAATATATTAAATCGGTTATCTTTGATTTGCCTTAAAATTATCTTTTATAAGCTATTGTTTGAGTTGATTTTCGCTTAACAATTGATTATTAGCCTTCACCAATCGATTGTTTTGTTGTAATTTGACCATTGACACCTGCAGAATAACTCTTTTCATGCAATCAATTGTTGAGACACAACAATCTATTGTTAGCCATTTGTCAATCAATTTGGGAAGTTTTTGTTGTGCCCCCAAGACGTAGCACAGATGTGGGCGCATGGTATTATTGGCGTAATCAATCGATTTCAGTGATGATCTGGGGTCAATTTCGTCATGCGCCTAATGCAATGTATCTGAATGAAGCTTCAAATCCATTCGCTTGAGCCATTGAGGTAGCGGATCTGTCTTTTATTGCTCGACATTGATTGATGTGTCTCACAGCAATTGATTGCTAGTGAATTCAGGATTCAACAGTCGCTAGACTCTATTCATGCGACATAGTCATGTGTGTGCTCATGGTTGAGCACCGAAGCCCAAGCTCCAAGTCGGTTGAAGTCGCGGTTGAACATCAAAGTCCAAGCCCAAGTGGGTTCTTGTGTGTCAACTCCCGTGCGTCCAACCCCTAAACACTTGAACACCTAATTCATGGTTTTGTTCTGTTCCCTCATGATCAATTGCCCCAGTGCTCCTTGCATCCTAAGCATTTTGATCTCGAGCGCGCTCTCGAGCACCTAAGTCTGAGTGGGTTCTCATAATCCGACTCCTCCACGTGCCCGAACACCTCAAACACCCGATCGACTCTAAGTCCCAAGCTGTGGGCACTCGAGTGCCAACTTGGTAGAATGCCTACTCTGAGTCTTGAGTCCAAGTGGGCTCCCGAGTTCCAACTTGACGAATGTCTTTGCCTGGACAGTTCGAGTTCGAGTGGGTTGCTAAGCATGAAAGAGTCAGGACTCAGCATTTCGTGTGTGATCGAGCACCTCAAACCCATTTTGTTCACTTGAACCTTCTGACCTCGAATTCAGAGTTTAAGGTTTAGTTTGTTAATTGATAGTTACTACCAATCGATTGCTAGTCTTATTTCAGCCTTTTTCAAGGTTGAATTTTTTTTTGTCTTGATTTTCAATTGACTTTAACCTATCAGAGTTTCTTTTGCCTAGTATTCGGTTCACTTTAACCTGCTAGGATTTTTATTGTCCAACATCCAGATCAATCCTGACTTGTCGAGATTTTTGCACTCACCTAAGTATGACCGCTAGAACTTTTCATACTTGTTTTACATACAGTCTTTTTCAATCTGTTAGGGCTTTCATCTATATACCAAGTGTTTGATTTTCTATGATCCACTTGGTCTTCATCCATCTTATGCTAAGTGTCTAATCAATATTAATCGATTTGGACTTTGCTTCTTATTAAAAGTATTCGGTCTTTCAAAATCTACTTGGACTGTCCATCTCATATCAACTTTTTATTGAACTTTCGATTTCAAATATTTGATCAACATAATTCACTTGGACTTTTCATCAATATACGATTTCATTAGATTTTTTATCATTAAATGTTTAATCAATTACGATTCACTTGGATTCTCCCTTGTTTATTATTTAAATTTTCATAAACAAGATCAATATATATATATATATATCCCATTGTCGAAAATTTAATTGTTTAATATTTTATTAAATGTTCTATTCGTCATTTCTAACAGAACAAGACTATAATTATAAACATATCGTTTTTTCCTTACAATATGATGATGTAAAATTTTAAATCTACTCATATTTCACCCAACTAATTCAACTATTTAAACTTAATGTCTAATATATCATCAACTTATTGTCATATATACATTATATATTACATATAACAAAATAATTATAGGGGAAGAAATAACTTAAAGTTAAGAGTATTTTATTTATTATTTTATAAATTATAAAAGGGTAAACGGTACATTCTAAAATTAAGAGTAAAATGAAAAAAAAAAAGGTAAACTGAATGAAATTTATATAAAAAATAATCCAACAGATAATCCATTGTCATCTCCAATTGAAACAACAATTCAATAAGAAAATTCTTGAGAACAAAAGAGACAAGCCTATTAAAAAATTTGTGGCACAACACAAAAAAGGCAACGACTGAATCAATCGATTCCTGAAAAGTCTGCATCGGCAAGGTAGGGGCAGTAGTTTTAATAGAGAAATATTTTGGACAAAGTACATTTATAATAGAACTGATTTGAGTTATGCTTGACAAAATAATGGATCCGCCAATTCAATGGCCTTTTAAAATCGATCTAATAGATATAAAAAGAGATAAATTCAAATATTGTACGCAAAAAGATTGCTTCGGAATAAATTTATACCTTGGACATACACTCGCAATTTTATTACAATGAATATTTTCTTTGTATTAAAGAGGTGATGCCGCAGTCGCCTTAATTTTCTGGCTCTCATGGTTTTGGCCTTCTTGACCCTTGTCAAAGTTAGAGTCGGCCAAAAGTGAATATTTGGAAACAAATGTCAGCAAACCAAGTTTCTTTAGTTACCGGACGAAGCAGTTTTTGAAGCACTAAAAATCCCATATTTTTTTGTTGCGGGAGAGTAACTGGATTTGTCGTGAGCAGAATCATGTCCTAGATTTTGATCACTGGCAGCAGCAGGCTTTTTAGGGAGAAAGTTCCCAAATATTGGTGTTACAGTTCTTTGTTTTTCAAGTTTCTCATCTGAGTTCCTATGTTGAATATGGGGGGTAGCTTTCTGAGTAGTGAAATTTCCGTAGTTTGGTCTATGAGATTCACCATCACTAGGTTTACTCATGTTCACACCTCCAAATCTATGGTGATCACCAGAATCAGGAGCTTTAGTAGCTCTCAAAGGTCCTTGATTTGGATCATCTCCTAGATTTTGATCACTGGCAGCAGCAGGCTTTTTAGGGAGAAAGTTCCCAAATATTGGTGTTACAGTTCTTTGTTTTTCAAGTTTCTCATCTGAGTTCCTATGTTGAATATGAGGGGTAACTTTCTGAGTAGTGTAATTTCCGTAGTTTGGTCTATGAGATACACCATCACTAGGTTTACTCATGTTCACACCTCCAAATCTATGGTGATCACCAGAATCAGGAGCTTTAGTAGCTCTCAAAGGTCCTTGATTTGGATCAAACTGATGCACCGGACCTCTTCTTAGTGGCTCTTGCTGCACCCTAACATCATATCTTGGTGCTCTTGGATAAGGTGCTGCATTACTTCTGTTCATCACATTCTGATGCGGAAACCGATCTATCACTTCAGGTCTTTTGGCATATCGATTATTTTCAGCAACAGAAGGCTCTTCAGGTCTTTTGGCATATCGATTATTTTCAGCAACAGAATGGCTTTTGGCATATCGATTATTTTCAGCAACAGAAGGCTCCTTGTGCCTAAAACAGATCTGGATGAGCCTTGTCCTGTCCCATGAGCTGCAAAACCACTGGCACCTGGAGGAAAAGGATCCTTTTGATGAAAAACGCCACTGATATTCTTTTGCATTGAATGAGAATGAGAAGTTGCATTATTCATATTAATGGTTTCTGCTCGAGTTTTGTCCTTGGTCTCCGGAGGGGAATCAACAGTCTCCCATTCTTCTTCGCTTAGGGCTGCCTCTCCATCTTGGCTTGCATTGCTAGCTACTGCATCTGTGCGAGAAACAGAACCAGGGAGCCCTTTAGATACTGCATCCACAACCTTGCTGAGTTTCTTTCCAGATTTCTTTGTAGCAAACCTCATGTGTCTAACTATCACGTATGCTTGCCCAGCAACCATATGCGGACCACTTTCTACATTTGCAACGTCTTCTATCTGGTTTGGAGAATGTCCAACAAGGTTACTAAGTAATGATCATCAATGTAATTAATATTTAACCAAAAATGCGGGACAAAATAATGAATCATTGCTTACTTCTCAGATTGCTTCAATGGGTTAGTAGAAAACATAAAAAATAAGACACTCACCAGAGGTAAAAGCCGTGATATGAGCTCACCCAAATCTTCCCCTTCTTTGCCTGTTGACACAGCTGTGCACTGTTGCCAAGAAAAAATTAGAACAATTGCATGAAATACACAGCTAGAAGTATAATAAGTCTCATACATCTCTTTTGACCTGCCCAAACTGGAAATCATGCCCTTATTTGGTTTCAGATCTGGTTCAAGTAGAAAAGTCTGTCGTTATTACATTAAGGCCAGATTTACTTGGGTGGAAATATAGGAGGGGAGAGGAAGAGAGAGGGAAAGTATCAGAAAACATATTGCAGATAGAGCATGAATCATTCATTTACATTTTTTGTGAACCCATTGGTCTTTTCAACTTGGAAAGGGATGGCATCTAAGGGTGTTTACAGGTCAGGCTGGCTTTTTAGCTCAAATCCAATGCTGAACTTTTCATGATTTTTGTCTTGAACCCAAGACTTAGCCCTGTGATCATTTTATCTTACATTTTCCATGGTTGCCAAAAGGAGTAGGAACCATTATAACTAGGTATGAGCATCTGTTCGTTTAATTTAAAGTTTCCACAATGTAGCACTTTCAAGTACTGCAATTGTATCTTATAAACTTGGTATCATAGGATTGATTTTGGGTGAAGTTCTGATTGATGTCTGTTGAATTCAGCTTGAAGGCTATACATGTGCAATGAGCTGGCATCAGGTCAGGTTTTGAAGCCAAAACATAATTCCATCCAAGGCCAGAGATGAACAAGAGAACCACCCAAGACCCAAAATATGCAAACTTCGAACCTGAACAGGTCAAAATTTCAAGTTTCTTAAACGCCCCAGCAAATTGAAAGGGGTCACTGTTCCATACATATTGAACACATTCTAGATGGCTTTATGGTAACTTTTAGTATTCCAATCAAGATTTAAGTAGATATGGTTAAGATGAAGTCAAGTCATGGACCCTTAACCTGAAAGCCATCCAAAATCGAAGCCAAACAAAAAATCCGAGTCTTCTTGATTCTGAATCATGGCAACCCTCATCTCTTTCAGGTTGTGTGATCTGTCAAAAGAGAGCTTTTTATCAAGCTCAACTAACAACTTTGTTTATCCATGTAAACTAGGTTAAGCATTTATCTAATCCATGAAGCTTATATTATTTTTTTATTTTTAACATATTATGAATAATTTAAAATTATAAAAATTTATAAATTACTATATTTTTTTATGTATTTGAAAAAAAAATTAAGAAATAAATTTACAAATAAATTTTACATGAGTTAATAAATATATTTATTCATAAATTTTTCATGAACCTTGTTCATGAACATTAATGAACCAAGTTTACTAGTGTTCAATCTAATTTATTTTATATACTTTTACTAATGAACTAAAATAAACGAGTTTTTTCGAATCGAACACTAAACTTGTTCATGATTCATGAACATGAACGCCCCGTTCATTTACAGCCTTACTCTTGATCACTTATTTCATACTGCCCATGCTTCTTAATTTAGTACTCCCCAACAAGCTCAAACAAGCTCCACTTATTCTTCTGGACTCGAGGGCCATAAAGCATATTTACAGTAATGCATTCACTTATGGGTCCCACTCATTTGTTAAGAGCATTAGTGATATTACTCTTTTATATATGTTTTTGTTTGTCTACAGTATTTTATATTCATGAATTCCCATTGAGTTTGTTGTCTATTAGCAAACTTACTAAATCTTTGAATTGTTTTGTCATATTTGGCACCACTTTTGTTTATATTCAAGACTAGTATTTCACCCGTGCAATGCACGGAACGTTATTTTATATAATTAACAATTAAAATTAGTAAGTATGAGTGTTTAAATAAATAATTAAAATACAAATAAACTAAATTGGTTATAGATTGTACAATTAGAAAAAAAAATTATAAATTTTGAAAAACTTCCTTAAATACAACTTTTATTGTTGAATTTTTCTGTTTGCTTCACTATTACATATCAAAATTTTTAGACCCATGGGATTCGTAAATCTGGATACAGTGACATACAGCTGACCATGACTAAAAACGGGATTCTTTAAAATAAGTCCTATATGAGACAATGATTGACCTTGACTTTTGTTGATTGTCATTGCGTATGATACAATCAAAGGATACTGTCTTCGTTGGAATTTAAAGGGAAGTCTTGGATCAGAAGGAGTCAATGATATTCTTTGAATAATCACTCTGTGACCGGCATTACTTCCAGTAAGAATTTGTCTTTCTAAAACATGGTTTCCGAGCCTCGTCACAATCAATCTAGTGTCATTGCATAATCCAAGAGAATGATCTATGTTCCGCAGCAGCATAACCGGAGTTCCAACCTTCAAGTTTAACTCGTGATTTGGTACTCCAGAACATCTTATTCCATTTAAGAATTCAAGGGTATGCACATCATGCAATAGAAAGAGTAAATATTTATATGCGTCCACCCTACAAATATATAGAAAGAGTAAATATTTGTATTTTCTAATAGTAATCAGATATATACGTAGAAATATATATATATATATATATATATATATATATATATATATATATATATATATATACAACCTCTTTATCATGAAAGACGCACTCCAAGCTAAAATCTCCGTTGTTTCCATATGCAGGTAGATCGTAACAACAAACTAATCAGAGTTTCAACGCCCATTGCATTTTTGAAGGGTTAACCACTCAGATGAGATTAAACAGAGGAGCCATTTTTTATTTCAGCCTAAAGTGAGTGAATGAATATATTGCAATCCTAATTTATAGAGTGTGTGCAACCTCACCCTTATTTGTAATATGTGATATTTTTTACCATCAAAGTTATTCAATATATTTAGGAATCTGTATTTTACCATTTAATAATAATAATTCGAGCGATAAAGTTTATACTTAATATGGATTAAAATGCATTTAAAGATCTGTGATATTAATATGGATGAAAAGTTGTATTATCAATCAATTATAGCTGTGTAAGTTTGTTTCCATATAGATAAATATGTCTATTTATTTAAATGATGTTTAGGCGAAAAATTTTTAGACAGACAACTCAGTTTATGTTTAATATGGATTAAAATGCATTTAAAGATATGTGATATTAATATGGATGAAAAATTGTATTATCAATCAATTATAGCTATGTAAGTTTATTTCCATATAGATAAATATGTCTATTTATTGAAATAATGTTTAGGCGGGAAATTTTTTTGACAGACAACTCTGTTTTTATATATATATAGATTTGAGGATCGATCAGGTGATTAGCATAAGACACAAGTCTCATGGAATTTATCCACACATGCATTAGTTCTTTTGACTGCATCCTCTCCTCTTCAGATTTATAGTTGTGCCGGTCACCTTGGTCTTTAACACTTGGAAGTTAATGGTTCCTAGTCTTTTCTGTCATCAATCTTTCGATTGTGAGTTGTGTCAATTACATAAACATGTTAGGTCATCTTTTCCAGGGAGAGTCCATAAACCTATTTCTACACCATTTGCTTTGCTTCATCCAGATGTTTGGAATCCTAGCAGTGCAAGTTCAACTTTTGGTTTCAAATATGCTATAACCTTTTCAATTTTCACTGATGACTAGTCTCAAATAACATGATGTTTCTTAAAGAAATATTGATCTGAACTATTTTCTATACGTTTGTGCTTTTTATGTCGAAGTCTACAACCAATTTAACATCTATCAAAGTTTTAAATAGGATAATACTAAGGAATACTTTTCTCACTCATTCTAATCATTCCTCTCAAACAATAGTATCCTTCATCAATCTCCATGTCCACATATGACTCAGCCGAATGGTGTAGCAAAATGAAAATGCAAACACCTAGTTAAGACTACAAAACATTATATGGGTAGATTCTCTATACATATGTGTTCCCTTTCCTTTTAGGCTATTTGGAGCTCTCCTTAATACTTGTTATCTTACTAATCGTATATTATCCTCCATTCTCCATGATTAAATTATCTATACTACTATTTCTGCATGAGGCTACGTACTCTATTTCACTAATGATATTTGGTTGCACCTGTTTTGTGTCATCAATTATCTCCTAAGTCCATCAAGTCTGTTTTTCTTGGGTGCTCTCGCATAGAGCCTTTATCTGATGTGATTTTCTTTGTGACTACTCTCTTTTCTTCCACAGCTTCATTGACTGATGTGGAAGGCATTCTTCCTATCCCTGCACCGTTATCATTTTTCATATCTCCTATACAAATTGTTGTGCTGAACTCCCTCATCTAGAGCACCTACTTTATGGGTGTATAGCCAAAGGTGACACCATGAAAATGCTCTAGTGCCTCCTTTAGACACTATTGTACCTCCATCACCTAGAACTGTCCTAGCCTCCCCCACCCAGCTTCTTTATGTTTCTATCATCCTTGGCTTCAGAATTTGTTCCTATAAATATGTGCTCACGGTTGAAGGTAGGCATGATTGATGAAAAAGATGTACTTCACTCCAATGGCACTCTGGAATAAGTACCTTTTCTTGTTGGAAAATCTACTATGGGTGTCGATGGGCCTTCACAATCCAGTGTTAGATCACCTCAAAGTGTGTTTAGTAGCAAAAGGGTACACAAAAATTTATGGCATTGATTATCTGGATACTTTTTCCCCGGAGAGCATGATCACTTTAGTTCATATGTTCCTCTCCTTAGTTACTTACTGGTCACTTCATTAGCTTGACATCAAATCTATCTTTTTACATGGTGATCTTTTTGGCAAAGTTTATATTGTAAAAGGAAGACTCATCCTGTGTGTAAACTAAAGAAATCATTGTGCCAATTGAAGTTTGGCTCAACTCTCCTTCAATATAGCATGAAGATAAGTGTTACAAACCATTTGGTCATCTAACTTGTCTCTCAGTCAGTAGATGTTCCTTCTAATTGTGTCTATGGATGACATTACCATATCTGGAGAATCCATGTCATGAGACTTGACATCTTATTCGTTGTTAGTATGATAAGTTTCTTTCTGGAAAAACCATGTCACAATCATTTGGAAGCAACTACTAGAATTCTGCAATGACTTAAAGAGTGCTCCATGAAAGATCTTTGGCTCTACAACTGAGGTCATCTCGAGACTGTAGGGTAATCAGATCCAGATTGAGTAAACATTCTTCTTCTCAGTGTTGTGTATTCTTGGGAGGTAATCCTATATCTTGGAAGAGTAAAAAGCACATAATCATAGCAAAATCAAGTGCAGAGGGAGAATATAGAGCCATGACTTATTAGCATATGAACTCATTTGTATGACTGAGCTAGGATTTACTCCTATAGAGCCAACAAAGCTTTAGCGTGATCAAACTCATATTCTATGAGAGGGCAAAGCAAATAAATTAATTATCACTTCATTAGAAAGAGTGTAATGTAATGGGATCTTCACTTCCTTTGTTTGTCAGTTAGCATATTTGCTTATTAAACCATAAAAGAGGCTAGGGTTCGACAAAAGATTCACTTCCTTTGTTTGTCATTTGTCACAAGTTAGGTTTTGCAATATATTTGAACCAACGTAAGGAAAAGTGTTGGGACCGATGTATAAATATGTAAATCATAAGGGTGTGTTTGCAATACCACAGTCTATCAATAATATTTGTATAAGATAATGGGCAACACCTAATTTTATTCATTTTAGAGAATAATCATTAAATAAGCCTTCACATAAACCTTCAACAGAAATATATATTTTAAAGGTATTATAACACAAACATTGAACATCGATTCCAGTAAGCAAGGTTAAGGCCAGCAACAAAAAATCTAAATGTGAGTCAAGTATTGCCGCTTAATAATTCAAGAAAAAAAATTGTGTTGAAAATGGTCATTTTCCATAATCCATAAATCTGTCTTGCGAATCTTGATAAACAGTAATGAATGATTGAGGTCAAGCTTTTTGATGTGGAAATAAGAAATACCTCAAATCAGATAACAGAGACGCTGAAAATTAATTGTAATTTCTCAATTTAAAAAAAAAATATATATATATATATATATATAGTAAGGCAAGTCCATCAGTGGCCATCACACCAAGAATATGCAGAGAACAATCATCAAAATTGATGCAGGATGCAGCAGAAAAACTGAATTATTGAAAGAATAAACTAGATATTTTGCCAATAGCTAGAAATTTTTTTGTGTTTAAGTCACTAAAAAACTGAAGCAAATCAGAACACTAAAAATCTTTTAGATGTGATTAAGAACATATCAAAGCAAAGTGAAGACAGAAAATGGAGAATACTTATCTGAACAATTTGGAAATGTAGAATTAAGAAAACCTCTGTTTGACAGTAGTGGTGTAAAGATATATAATGAATTACCTTAACCCTATAACCCCGCTCCATCAATCTTATAACTGAATCAGCTTTAATCTTTAGATCTTTTAGTTCCTGAAATATAACGATATTATGTTTTAACAAGCAACAGTGAAGCAGAATAAGATAATGCATCTTCTTTTTGACAAATCTGAAACCTAAGTTAGCATGCTGGAAAACACCATGTCCAGCCGTAAATAGTTGGTGGATGCAGCTTTTTATCATTGTCATTATTGAAAATTTAAAGTATCAGAGGCAACTCTATACATTTTAATAACAACATTTTCCAACTAAAGTTATATCATTTATTTACTAAGCAATCTTTTACATTTTAGCTCTTCCAGTACCATTCATGCACTTAAAAATCTGATTAAAAATTGCCATCAAAGTATTTAGTTTACCCAAGCAACTTTTAGCATAATGGAAAATTTTAGGCAGTAGCTGTCTGAATCAAGCGTTTTTAGAAATAGCAACTCAGTATTTGCTGTAAGAACGCAACAATTGAGAAAGTACTTACAGTTTTCCCTTTAAATCGAACTTCTTTATTCTCTCCCTTCCGTAATGTAACTGAAGACTGCATATAAGTTCAAGTACATAAATGAATATAGGAAAAACAATAATGGAAAATATACTCAATCAAGTATAATGATCCTTCTAGAATACTAAAAAACACATTTGTAATCAATGCAATACTGCATGATCATCTACATAAAATAAACACAATAAAGTATAATGATCCGTCAAGAATACTAAAAGGAAACGCATTTTAACCAATACAATATCGCATGATCATCTATATCAAAATTTGTTTACAGTGATTGAACCTTATCGCATTACATGTCATCAAACTGAAAGCAACAACTATTGTCTGAAGGAAAAAGAAAATGTTAGAAAATTCTTCAAAAAAAAATCTCAGCACATGATAGTGGATCAGGAAGAGAAATCAGTAAAAGATACAAAATGCAGGGCAAAAAAACCCCGTAGAGATTTTAAAGAATAATGAATAAGGCGAAAAACACTCATGGTACATTTCAATAAATCTTCAACTTCAACAAATTTATCCAGTAAGCTAATACATTAATCATTTGTTTGATAATTAAATTGTTGATACATGGCAAGTACAAACTTAAAAGTGCATCCATCCTCACTATCATTTCTGCTGCATGACAGATTTTGACGAGCCACTCTTCAAATCAGGAAAGCAAGATATGAGAAGGATTCTTATCAGATATGAACAGGATTGGAGCAATATGTACAATCACTGATCACTCTTCATCCAAGGAATTGGATAAATAATTAACAGAATTTCCTGGAAGATGTCCCTAAAAACAAGAAAACTAACTTTCTGGAACTTGTTGGCAAAGAAGAGAAAAGAACCAACCAACAGATTTTCCCTACCTTCTGTGAAAAAAATGAGAGGGCGATAGCAGGTAACTTTATTACTTCTAGTTTCTAATTCCAAATCAGGAACTTCTTATTTTGAGATGTAAACTTTTCATACACTACATAAGTTGGCAAATGAACATAAGACTACAAAACATGAAGCCTAGCATTTCATAATTCACATAGAACTAGATCATACTAAAAAGAGGAATAACCAATACAGTCTTACAACATGCTCAGACCTTACAAACATGCAATTAATGATCATAACGTTGCAAACAAACATGAACCTTAGTTCTCATACAAAAATCCTTACAGCTTAGACCAGCTGGCATCAAGCAATTAATGATCACAACTTTGCAAAGGAATGTGAACCTCAAGCCTTAACTTAAGCATAAAGAAAAGGAAAAACTCTGATCAGTCATTACAATAAATGAACGGCATGTAAGTTATTATTCCTAAAAGATCTTAACCTAATATAGCTGTGTTATAGAGCTCTGCATGCCAAGGGAATATGACACAGCTGGAAGGGGGAAAAATCAGAGACGATGAGGTAGCCCAAGCACCCAAACCAATTGGTCCAAAAAAGAACTTAGGTACTCGTATAGTTTGAAATTGATTATATATCACATTTAAACTTAATATTGTGAGAATATGAACAATTAGAAAATAGATCGATGGAAGACACCAAGCTTGATTGGAAGTTGAAACATCCCACCCTGTATATACAGGATAAAGAAGAAGGATCTTAAAATTGACTTTGGTTTAACATCTCCAAAGAGAGAAAATATGGGTATTCGTTAATCTTGTTTGAAGGATAAATGATATTAGCCTTGGATTGATGAATATTGACTTTCTCGTTCTATAGTTTTGGTGGGTCAAGGAATTATGTCAGATTCAATTATGTTTGTACCTCCAAGTGGACATTTCTTCCCATATCAAAGCTTTTTCCCCTTTAAAAATATTAAAAATTGGATAATTATAGAAGAGCACAATTAAAACAAAACTAAATAAACTAGATATTAAGTTATGGATTAGCATTTTAATTTTCTAAGCAAGTCTAGCTTTTGCTGAAAATTTATTCTTTTTCTCGAAATCAATGTTGTCTGATTAAAATAAAGTTTTCTTCCCAACCATTTGTTACAAATCTATAGAATAAGAAAAAGACAGATTGAAATAGTCCACTAGTTCAGCATATGCCAGAGCATATGGCTCTAATAAACATAGTCCCAGATAACCACTTAAACCTCTGTGTAAGCTCTCTGATTACTAAATTAATGATCTACAAGTTCTTACTTGTTTTGTTCTAACCTCGCTTACATCTTCTGCATAAAAATTAATGCATCCCAAAACATCAATAATAGAACTGTATAATCATTAATGTACCATATAGAAGCTCTGACAAAAAATCATATAAATGACAAGCTCACCAGTTCGCAACATCACAAACTCCCCATGACACATTTGCCTCAACAAATAGTATGTGCATCCCTATTCTTAACGTAAAAGAATGTTTTACACAAAGTCAAGTTTATGGATCTAAATCAGTTTCCCAGACAAAAATGTATATCACATTGCCATCCACCTTGGAGATCATTTTGATTATATTTAAATCATGCCCAAGTTTTAAGCATGGATTGGAACTATAATTTCAGTATGATTGCTGTTATTAAATGAAAAATTACATCTGAAAGAGCTATATTACTGATTCAACTGTTGCAAAGTAATAATTCGTCACTCATAAGTTTTACATAATATGCAGAATAATCGACTTGTCCTTAAGAATATTGAAATTACACATCTTGAATGACAGATAATTGTTGGGAATATGAAATCAGCAGGTCGCTTCCCTCACATGGCCATGGTGGAAATACACTCATGGTATTGTATGAACTGCGTAGGTCTAGTTTGAGGAAAAAACAATTTTACCTTGGTTTTGGCTCGTTCCTTTTCTTTTACTTCTTGTTTGTACCTTTCTTTATGGTAGTCCATGATTTTACAAACAGGCGGATCGGCTTTTCCTTGAACCTACAATGACAGCAAAAGCTAGTCAACTGTCATGTAAAATTAGAAAATGCACATAATGTGTGATAAAAGGAACACTTTTCCATATACATAGAAAATATAGAAATAGCAAAGGTGAATGGAAGATATCTTTCATTATGCTTGATTTAAGACATTTATTGTAACAATGAAGATTCTAATCAAGAGAAAAGGAAGATCTTCATGATAACACAAGAGGATTGACCTGATAATCGAAGAGTCAACCCACTCAGTTACTAAGCAAGTTAGGGCTATGTTGCACTTTATGCTCTGATAAAATAGTAAGGGAGGAAAATTTTCAAGTTCACATAGTCAACCAATCTAAAAAAACATGAAGGCGCGCATTGAGGGACAAGGATAAAAGCAAAAGATGATGGAGTTTTACATAATTGGAAGTTGATGAAGACACAGTACATGATGGATAAATGTGAACATCTTTGACTTTGAAGATGAGTTCATCTCTCCAAGATTTCCAAAGAAAATAGATGATTTCGAAGTAATGATGCTATAATTCTCTTCATTTTCTCGTTCTTATTATGTGTATATTCATGTCTTTACAGCATTCTGGCACAAGAAGAATAATCAAACCCTTAGGAGTTCACTATTCCCTATATCTTTTTATTTGACAAATCCATTAGTACTTAGAATCCATAAGTGTAGAAATAAGGCCAGTTTTAGAGACAAGCCCAAAGCACTCATAGTGACTAGATGTAACAGTCCAATCAGTAATTTGCACCTGGACCAGGGTTTATGCAAGGAAAGAACCACATTTTGACTCTTACAAAACTTATTCAACACTCATTTAATTTTCCTTTCATTCTCTAGACAGGTTTTTTTGTTATTTTACTAGTATGTTCCACTAACCGATACCTCTGCGCCCACCTTTCCTTTGTCCTCCCTATCAAGGCTAAATTTGGCACCATCCCATGCTTTGTATCATGCAAAATTCTGTTACCTTTTTTATACTACTTCAAGGTACTATTATGTAGTTGAGTGGTAGCATCCAACCAGCTTTCAGATCTTTAGAAAATAGACAGATGATCAAGTATCTCTCATCTAAGATTGGTTGTTTTTAGAACTAAAATATTCATTTCATAGTTTCCCTCTTGTAGTCTCCATTTTCTCCTAGACTGTCTTCACTTCTAGTTCTCTGTCCCCTCCCTCCAATTTACCATGCCTTTTTCTATTGAGGTATATCAATTTCAGGATCCAACAGGCAATCTCCAAAATTGATAGCTGGGTCAACAAAAACAGAAAACAGCAATCTGATGTTTGGCGCAACTACCAGTAATTTTGCTCCTACAGTGAAAACCAGAAACAGCCAAAAGCAATTTAGAAGAGAAGCAACAGAGCCTCATAGTAGTAAGCTTGTAAAACAAGCCAGCACAGCTACTCAGATGGAATGGAACTGACACTCATTATAAGTTCCAAAGTTTCTATATGCTGCTTAGTACAAATCTTTTAGAAAGTACCATACATCACAAAACCATTTCAGTCAAATTAATCTACTTACACATGTTCAAGATATACAACTGCAAGTAATTGTCTGCCTACTATAACAGGAAGATAATCATATTATTACGACTAGGCCAAACATAATGCACCCAGCCAAGCTAACTGGAAATGTCATGTTCAACATGGAATAGCTTGACACCATTGTTTCTTTACTAGGATACGCATGCTTCACCCAGCATATGCTTAAGAAACAAGAATATCCTAAGATTCAACACACTTATCATCTAGATAACTACATTGGTTCTTTTTACTAAATGATGCAGGACCAAAGATCTAATATTATTCAATACTCCTGCAGGTTGTGACGGAAGTCTATCCAAGGTTTAAAATATCGAGCCGTGCCGGAGTTTCGGTCCCGGACCGGAACGATACAGTTTCGGTACCGTATCGTACCGTACCGGTATAGTTTCGGTATTTTTAAAATATAAAATATATTAATTTAAAAAAATTAACCTAAATATTTTAAAATAAAAAATAAATTTTTTTGATAATTTATAGGTTTTAATAAAGCCTATTTAAATTATCTCGAATTATAACTTTGAACTATAGTTAGGAGTTGATTATTAAAATTTAATTAAAACCTAAAGTTTTAAAAACCAAAAAAAGGGAAAAATCGTGCCGCGCCGCGCGATCGGTGCGCCCGCGCGGAGCGTCGCCGGCCCCGGGCGGGGCCTCCGGCGGCGTCGCCGAGGCCTCGCGACGCCTCCGGAGGCGTCGCCGAGCTCGGGCGACGCCTCCGGAAGCGTTCCTCGGTCGGAATTCGTGTGCCGCGGCGGAACAAATTTTTTCGTGCGTATCGGGCGATACGGCACGAGATTTTAATCCTTGAGCCTATCAAAGAATGATGTTTTAACAAACATGCATAAATCACTAAGGACACAAATACTTCTTCATGAACAACTTTAAGATGATAGTAATTTAAAGAACTAGAAAAGCTTTACGTTGTATTAATCAGTGTGAAAAAAAGGAGCAGTACAATTAAAATGTGGCTACCAACTGAAAAATCCAAATATAATTGTTATTTACTTTTGAGGAAGGGGAAGGTCAAATGACTGTCCACTGTGTATATTAATAGGTATGACAAGTTACATACAGTAATAGAAAGGACAGGATAACTTACAACAGATCAGAAATGCATTTAGTTATTATTAATAGAAATTACAACTCCATGAATGATCACATGTACCTCAACCAAGTCGAGATTGAGCTTCTTTGCACGATCAAGTGCAACCCTCGTTGCGACAACCTCATGTCCTACAATTTTTACTGGAATGATTAGTATACATTTACATTCATACTGAATAGGAAAAGAAAGGTTAAAGTCAAAGTAAATAATAATAATAACATCTAAATAATTATCAGTTCATATAGAAATTCTAATAATTTATTTTTCCAAAAGACTGATAATAGAAAAAGGTAACGAAACTGAGAGGATTAACAGTAGATTCACTCCATCTCTTGAGCATCAATCACTTTATTAATGACAAACATTTCTTCCTAATTAAAAAAAAAGAACACCACATATAGTAAAAGGGCATATATTAGAACATTACATGTTCTAAATCAAAGACTTACTAATCAAATTCTCTTAAGTAAACAACATTCAATCACACAATTTGCACAAGCTATTTCGGATTGGCTACATTGATCTTCTTTGATCATTAAACTTTGTAATTTATGTTCGTACTAATTCAATTTTAATTGTGTTAAGTAGAGTCTTCATTTGTCTTTGAAATGTTTTTGAAACATTTATTTTTATAAGATAGTTAAATAATACGTATTTAAGTTGTTTTGAAAATAAAAAACTTATTCATTAAATATTTAATTAATTGCTCACAATTTACTCATCTATAGTCTTCTTCTCTTTCCTTTTTCCCGATTTTCTTTATAAGGCCCTCATTTCAAGTAATAAAATAAATCACAATTACGAATAACATTACACTATTAGTATCAACAAATGTCTCCAATAATTATTTAGAAAAATTATATAGCACAAAGGACCAAGATTTGAAATTTCGACACTTGCTAAAGTTTCAATCTTGTTCGATAGAATGGTACTGTTTCACTGCCATGTTGGAGTGCTGATACATGGTGTTGAAGGTGGAGAGAGAAGGACATGAAGAAGAAGAGAAGGCAACTACATGCCTAGGGATAGAGTTTAAAGTATTATTCATGCAAGAGTATTGATTCCGCTGAGAATCATATAGTGTGGACACCACATTGTGGCACTTAGAAAGGTTTGGCATATCTTGAAGCATGTATAAATGAATTTAGATGAGTTTTATACCTTTACACCCATGAACTTAGTTTATTAACTAGTAAAAATAGCCTTTAACTTAGTTTATTCACTTGTAAAAATAAAACCATAGCAATAAAATAGAATATTAAATTAAATTTTATTGTAGCATCGAGGCTTTACATATTTCAGCATGTACTAAATCAATCTAAGGTGAATTTAGATTAGTTCTTATCCTCTTTCATTTAGATTTTCTACTTTTAACAAAACTATACCGATTAGTAATTGAATTAAAAATTATTTTATTAATTTTTCACTTCAATATTGTCAACGTGAATTAGTTTTACTCATATAATCTTATTTCACTTAATTTATTTACTTTTAAAAATCAAAGATTAGGAATTAATAATCAACTTAATTAGAATTTCAAAAAGATAAAAATAACAAACATTATTGGAATTCATCATAGCATGCGGTGTAGCGTGTCAAGATGTGTCAAACTCCAACATAACACAATAGTCATTGGCACAATCAGCATAAATGGCATAAGAGTGATTGCTCATACTGATGAGCATCACATTTTGATAATTTACACATTTCGACCATACCGCCTTGCACAATATGAGATTTCAAACCATGCAAAGTACAAATTTTCATTGCAATGGATAGAACAAGTTAATGCAAAGATAACAATCCTAGGCAAATAATTGATTAATCTCTTACACACAATCAATTAGAGTTGGCAATCTTAAACACGACTAGCAAAGACGAATCTCAAAAGTGATACCACACAACCTAAATATATAAATGAATCAGCATGAATTAAACCGTTTATGAAGATAATTAATTTAAAAATAATAATTTTTGTGTCTTATAACTTAACCTACTGAGTAGTTAAGTTAATCATACACTACAATTTTTTTTAATTAGTTATTTTAATATTTGCTCTTATAGTTCTTTAGTGAACTGGACAATAAAACAAAACGAATTGTCACCCTACAATCAATCCAGGTAATAAAAAATAAACTAAAAAATAATCAATAATATGTCAAAAGGAATAATTATTTAGGATTCATGTTTCATGGAGAATAAAATTCATTGCGTACCATCATCAGTGACAAGCCGAACAGATGGAGCGGTGATTGATTCATTAATTCGAGGCCCTGCATGTGAATCTGAAGATGGTTTATCCTTCGGTTTAGCCTGCAATACATTCAATCAAATCACAAGTAAGAGACAATGATTAAAAATCAATTCGCAAGAAGGGAACAAGAATCACCTGTACTGGAGCTGCAAAGGTTCTTTCGGAAGTATACATAAAGCTTGACGAGGGACTGATGGCTGAGCATGCCCTAAGAGGGTGCTTCAGGAGCACAAACCTCTGCTGCCGATCGTGCCCATCCAACAGGGCTCTAGAGGCAATGGGGATGTGGGAATACCATCTCGGATGCGCCTGCAAACAGATTGGGTCCGGATCACACTGAGGTTGATCCAGAACCGATCTGCAGGCAGAAACCCCTGATCCAGTCTGGCCTGATAATCCATAGCATTGACTGAGAAGTTTCCTCTTTGCCATCCATATTTTATCTGGTGCTCCGACTCGACGCAATGCGAGGGAGGGAAACATCGACCACTTTGTCCTTAAGATACAAGAAAAAGAACAGAATACGCCGGCGAGTAGGGGAGGGCTTGCAGCCGCTCTCGAAGTAGCTGCGGTTGCTGCTGGAGAAGGGACGATAGGGCAAGGAAGACGAGGGTTACTTGCGCGACGGCGGCCTTCGCGACCGGGAGATTGATGGGCGTCTGGTGGTTGTGCGGCTCGCGATGGGAACAGGCGGCGCGCGGGCTCGCGATCGCGGATCAGGATGATGAGCGGCTCGGTTCCGCGATAGAACAAGTCGCCTGGGGAGAAACAGGCTAGAAAAAGGAAGGCTCACATGAACCGGTTCGGTTTAGCACAAATTTGACTTGGTTCCATAGATGATGAGATCGAAAGAAAAAAAACCCTGTGTATGCAATAATAATAATTAATAAAAGAATCAGAATATATAAAATAAAATTAATGCTTATGATTTTAATAAACAAAAAACAAATAAAAATATTTTTAATATATTAAGATTTTTAAATTTTTTTTGTAAAAAGATAAAATTCATCAATCTCTGCAATCCACACAAACAGCCTACGATTTCTTATTCTAACCTGTTCCGTCATAATCAATTCAGTTATGTCCTGAAGACAGATTTTTAAATTCAAACCTAATTGGGACATTTAAATAGTTAGATTATGCACTCTATTTGGATACTTGTTGAATTTGGTGTGCATGCTGATCATATCGAACAAGAATTACAAATGAAATGCTGCCATTTTTTACATGTTCAAAAGGAAAGTGGAGCAGAAAAAATGAGGAAGAGAAGACTCAATTTACCTCTGTGAGAGATATGCGTTAGCTAAACAGGTCGGCACCACTCATCAAGTATTATGAGGAAGAGAAGACTCACAGGCCCACATCACTCAAGTATCATGAGAGAGAACAGATTACAGTACAATTTGCATTTGTCTGAAGCACTCGGCCAAAAGATCAAACACAGATCCACACAGACAACGGTTTATATCACATACTTACAATTAAGAAAAGAAATTCAACTACAACGTCTCGAATGGAGTTTTGCCCACGTTTTTTATCCTTCAGAAGATTTGACAAAACGCCCTTTCACTCGTTTCCTTGAGTCGGCTCTCAGCTTCCTGGATTCGTACCTGATGTGCTTATCATATCTGTAGATATAACAAATTCGATGGGAAGTATTAAAGAGTAGAGATATAACGGAGGAATATCTGGCAAAAATCCAGGAAAGAGAGCGGACAAGCAGAAAAGGAACTGATCTCACCTTCGAGCCTTCTTTTTCTCTTTGTATCGAAGCATAGCATTGCCCCTGTTTCGGGCCGACAAATATTCATCACTTTGTTTGTTTGCATTCAACATTTCTTTACTATTTCCAGTAGATCCAGAGTGATTGGATGGACCAACAGGCCTAACCATATCTGAGGCTGGCACACCTTGGGCAACTGCTTTCTTTACATTTTTGTTGCGTCTGCTGGTCATATCAGCCTTTTTCAGCTGGAAAAAGGGAAGAGAGAATGTATCGACTCATGATACTGAGACAACTACAACTATCTGTCCCTAAAGAACAATGTAATGCAAGTCAAGAAACCTTTAAAAGAAGAATAATGTTCTTTTCTATCATCCAAACAAATCTGTAGTGTCTTAAATAGGAGGATAAGAAGTCAGTTATCAATTGGCAACCAACAGATGTTGCCCATCATGATTCAAGCATGGTGGGAAACAATAGGTGCTTATGATAAGATACTACAATTTACTAGAAAACTTAAAAGGGCAGAGAGGCATCAGTGACGAAACTATCTCAAACACCCACCAGCCAACTAGCAGCTGGAAGTCCATTAAGGTGTCTACCCCAAACTCAAGTGTCAAATGGTATACATTTATATAGATTGATGTCTGCAACTATCATTTAAAAGTGTGTAGGAGTAGATCTCTCATAATATTAATCAAGAGCTAACTATGTCGCAATCTACTTGATAGCAACATCAAAGCTCAAGTGTTCTTCAACTTGAATTTGCATTGTACCAATATTGAAACGTGCACGAGAAAGTTCACGATCAATAATAAAATTAAAAGAACAGAATGAATTGTGCCTAGCTTCAAAGTGCACAACTAACAATTGAATAAAAGATTCCAACATAAGTGACAAGAACGAATCCAGAAAATATCCACAGAGAAATAACTAACAACAGACTAATTGTTAACTGTTTTTCTTAGGTTAAAGGAAGAAAAGGAAAATGGTGGGAAATTGATAGGGGAGACACCCTCTTGATGTCCAAGGCTCTCCTTTTACCCTTTTAACTGTGAATAAACTACATTCTTAGCTAAAAATTTTTTTGAGGATCAAATCAACTACAAGCAGAATTAACTTGTTTTGCTGCAAGAGATCAAGAATGGAATTTGAATCAAGTTGAAGCCAAATTAAATTAAAAATTAACAATTTTCAAGAAACTTTTAAAGTATTCAAATTGACTTGATATCAGAGGAGCATCCATTTGATATTTAACCAAAGAAGGGTGCTCCCAGGATGATTTAGTAAAAGTACAAACATTCCTGTTATTTTTGCTCCTAAAGCATTAAGTTGTGATGATGAAGCAGAAACACTAGCAATGCCAGTAGTGTTCGTTGGTTTCCAAGTCAGATAGAAGCTGCAGCATGATAAGTCCCTACATCATGTCATAAGGACTTCAAGGCTAAAATATTCCTCAGAATCACCTAATGAATCTATTATTTACTGAGTCAGACATATGCTTAGAGTACCTCACTTGCTGAATGATAGCTTGTCTCACATATATCCTCTATTGCTTGGTTTGTAGCTCCAAACGAACTTTCTGCAAGAAGTTCACTGTAACTCTTGATTGCAAAACCAGTGGAATTTGTACCAAATCCAACTTCAAGTGACGGGTATTCAAAATGATTCCTTAACCTTCCAGAATTAAAATCCCATATCTAGGAAGAAATGAATAGAGTAATCACTTCAAGTAATTACATAATGGTACACAAATCAAAATAATAACAAAGCTGCGTCAGAAGGAAGGTGAAATGCAATATTTGAACATAGACAGCATATACAGTCATATGTTCAGCTCAAAACCAAAAAAAACACAAATAGTAGGATGACAGCATTTACATAGCTTACCGATTCCTTTTAGTAAGCTATCAGTAGTAAAAAGAATTGAATTTCCTTTGAAATTGACAGGAATATTCTAAAATGCAATATAAACCAGGTAGATGATAAATTTTTTCATAAACCAGATCATACAAAATTTTCATTATATGTTTCATGAGGTTCTTATGCTTGTGTTATCTCATAAGCCACCCTTCTTAATCTGAACAAACATGTTAAGTAGGATACTGTTATGTAGAACAAAGGATATATGGAAATACAAGTTAACCCACTAAAATTAGCCAAAATCTGGGAGCAGTTCAAGATTGGAGACTATTGTGCTTCTTAGATCAGTAAAATGAAATCATTTAGTAATGGACAACTACAATTCTGTTCTCAATTTTGGACAGAACAATTTGTGCACCTGCCTATCAAATAGTATCTGTTTGTTCTATCCATCATTTGCTTGATTACAAAATCATTAGAAGATTGTTTTTAGCCAAAATCTTGGTAGTTGTAGAGGTTCAGAATCCCATAGTCCATATCTCTTATGGGCATGTTGATTTAAATCAAATAAAAAAGGAAAAAAACTCATTGCAAGTCAGTTTGGTTATTTTGCATAACTAATCAAATTAGGAACATAATTTATAAAATTTTTGGACTCTGAAAAAGTTTCTTTTGGAAAATCTTTTTATTTAGGAGAATTCATTAATCAAAAGTAGTTCCTAATTTGGTAATTCTCATGTAAAGAATAGGATTTTTTCCAAGTTTGATCTTTCCCTTTTACATAGAGAATTATTTCTCTGTATGCCCAAGCTTCTTTGCCATTTGACCAGCCAACAAGGCTAGGCGAGGCTGTCGGACTGTGGCAGCCAGGCTAGGTCACCAACTGTGAGCTCGCAGAGGCCAGGCTCAGCTGCCACGAGCACAAGTTTACAAGTGGTGGATTTATTCTCCCCTACCTCTTTTCCCTTTCCTTCCCTGCTCTAGTGTTGTTGATTCACTATTGATTCTTTCTCTTTCACCAATAATTTTTTCCACCGTTGATTCCTTTCCCTAGTCTACCTGCGCTTTAGGGTAAAGATAGCATAAAAGGGATACCATTCCTCCTTATTTTAATGATACTTTGATTTAACAATAATCCTCTTCATGAGCGTTGTTCTCTATGTGAGATTATTGTCTCTCATGCTTCATTCAACTGATATGCAAATTATAAATTCAACTTTTAAAAGTTTTAGACTTTGGAAAAGTTCATTTTGGTGGATTCTTTAATTTCAAAGAATTAGTTGATTAAAGTTTTTATTTGGAAACTATCTTCTTTAGATAATAGAGGATTTGTTCCAAATTTAATCTAGTTTTTTTTAATATAGCATTATTTCTTTCCATGATTTATATATATATATACATATATATTCAACTTTTTCTCTCCTTTTTTTTCTTTTGATAAACTCTCTCCTCCTGTTTTTTTTACAATGGCATAAAATATAATATACAAAATTTGGACTAAAAAGTTAAAATGCCAAGAAATATGGACTCGCAGATCTAATGTGTAAGTGAGCAAAGACATGTAAGTGTCACAAATCTAATGTCCACCAATGTTATTGTGTGAATCGCAGTGTTAAGGTTGGAGGAGCAACCATGAAATGTTGAAAATCCATGTGTGCAGGGTCTTTTGGAAGAACCCAAGGGATGTTAAGTTGCCCCGAGTGGCTTTTTGGAAAAAACAAATGGGTGATGTTGAGCCGGATGGGAATTTGCTTATTCGTTGGGCCAAGATAAGTGTTGGGGTGGAAGGCGCCTAATGCCTATGAATTGCGACAACAAGGAGTGCAACATTTCCTGGAAGATCATTAAGCAAGGAGAGGGCAGTGGGGGAGAGAGATTTGGTAGAAGAGACAACTATTAGGGAGTGTGCATAGGAGATGGGATGATGTAGAAGGCAAGTTAGTGCATGTAGGAGAAGAGTCACCGTCCCAGAAGAGAGGGACTAAGTGGCTCAACTGAAGTAGGTGGCACACTCAAGAGGTGATCAAAGAGGAGTGACTCGAGATTGTAAGGAGATGTTAACGACGAGCCAACGGATGTAGCTGTGGCAAATAATAATGGTGCGTTGGGGGGAGCATGTGAAGAAGAAAAGGTGATCAGAGAAGCAAGAATAGAATTAAATCGATATTTAGCTTTGGTACCAGCAAAAAAAAAAAAATTGATCCCTCAAATCACCCAACCCAAAAGATAGGGACGAAATTGTTAAAATAAAGGGATAAATATCTCATGTAAAGAAAATAAGGGGCACAGTACCAGCAAAAAAAAACAAAATCGATCCCTCAAATCACCCAACCCAGAAAATAGGGACGAACTTGTTAAAATAAAGGGATAAATATCTCATGTAAAGAAAATAAAGCTGACCACATAGAGCGAAAATTCTCACATAGAGAATCAAAGTATAAATTTATTAATCAAAAATTTGTTTAATACATGTGATCCTAACCCCTTTTATAGATTGGCAATATGACTCATCCTTTCTAAAATAAAGAATTAGTTTATCCCAATAAAAACTCTAATTGACTTTGTCTAAAACTAAAGACATTTTAAAAATTATCCCACCATTTTCTAAGAAATATAACAATTTATAAAAAATAAAACAACTTAGACAATATTAATCTTTTAAATAATTTTAAACAGGATTTGAAAAACTGTGTTCCAAAAATTCACAAACCGAAGACATGTAAACTCAAATTAAAAAGTAAGTTATCCAAAAGGGAAGCCTACTTTCTAACACCCAAAATCCTCACTTAAATTTAAAGAAAGAACCTTTACATGATTCACATAACTTTAAACATGCATTTTTATGCCTTTAGAAAATATGCCCACAAACTGCAACATAAACAATGTTATATCTTTAGTGGATAAAGAACCATTAATTGAGTCACAACACTTGATCTTAGAAGAACCTTTAGTGACTTTAACTTAGAAGATCTCCTATGACATGACTTTAAAAGATCATCCCACTAACTTAATCTCTTAGGAGAATGATTGGCATATTACTTACTATAACTTGGTTTACATGTTATACCTTGTTCATGTTACCTAGATCAATTTAAAAAGGAAATAAAACAAAACCAAGAATAATGAAACAAAAAAGTAGGACATTTTTTTTGATAATTGACAAATCAATTAAAACTTTCATAAGTATTTGTCCTTTTTTACTTAAATCTCTAAAGTTCATCAGTCTTCGAGAGTTGATTTTCTTGTTTATTACTTGTCATATCTTTCTATTGAGCTTATAAAAGTATGTATACAAATGTTAGGAATATAATTATCTGAATAATGATTATTATGAGGTAAGTAGTAAATTGAAACATTATCCTTTCATATTTATATACTCGAATTATCTCATAACATCTACTCTAAGTCTTCCTGCCTAACTTATCTAGCTGTATTGTGAGAAAGATATTTTTAATGCATGCTTGCTTAGCTTATCAACTTATTGTATTAGTTCAATTTTCGAACTTAAGGATATTCTACTTTCATGTCATTGTTCTTATTTATTCAAGTAATAATTCAATTTATATTTTCATTATTATTTCTTCAATTAGCAATCTGCATGCAACCCATGTAATCATTGAACATGGATTTACTCTGAAGTTGTGCCATTTTTCCTCTGCCTTCCTCTCCACCAACCAAACACAACCTAAGGACATTCGAATGGAACAAGGAAACAGATGTGGCTGATAGGTTGCAGGAAGCTTTCTTCCATTGATTTCACTAGGTATCCTTAGGATTTGCCAGTTACTGATTGTTAGAACGTAGAAATGGCCTATAAAGTATTCAATTAAGATCCAAAGAAAAAGAGATTCCAATGTTGAGAAAAAGAAAGCTCAATAGTTTCATACCTGAGGAGAATGATCCAAGGAATTGTGACCCCAAACCAAGCTTTCTCTTTGCACAAGCCGATTGCTCCCTTTGAGCGCCATACATGGCGAGGGTTCGATCATGAGCAACGAAGTGAACCCTATCTGCTCAGTTTGCAATCCCTTTTCCTCTTCTTTTTCTTCTTCTTCTCCATCTTCCTCCTCCTCCTCCTCCTCCTCCTCCTCCTCCCAACGTCTGTTTTTTCTACTCGGCGTCTCAGGCCTACGCTTGCTAGTCTCTGCTGACTCTCTCGCGATCAGCTCAGTCAATTGCCTCATCAACGCGTGTCTCCCCTTTCCACTGGACGCCATCGAAATATGCTGTTTCTCAGGACACGGCACGTAAAGCTCCAAAAATGAAGGATCAACGGTCGACGTGGCTTCAAGGGAGAACCACTCGTCGCCGGAAATCAAATGGCTTGGAACACACGGATGCTGGACCTTCGCCGGGAGGTCGAAGCCCCATGATGCAGCGAGATCGCTCGCAGAGGGGCAACCGGAGAAGCTCTGCAGAGGCCCGCGGGGGTGGGTGGAAGATCCGAAGGCCGCGTGGGTATCAGCATCACAAGCAGCACATAGAGCGAGGCCGTCAGCCGCGCAGAGGGCGACAGAGGGAGCGGAGGCGCAGTTGTCACAGATCGGAGCGCGGGCGTGCCTCTGCGCCAGAGAGTTGGCGGCGTGGACATCAACATCGCAGGCGAGGCAGAGCCTGGCGGAGTCGGCCTGGCAATAGAGCACAGCAACTGCTGCCGCGCCGCAGTGATCGCAGGGCGGCCCTTCCGGCTGCCGCTTGCCACCTCCTTCGTCTTCCTCCCCCACCATCCCCGTTCTCCCCCAAACCCTAAATCCACGGTTAGGGGCACTTTCTTACTCGCCATCGCATCCGGTGAGTTAAGTGGTGGCGGAGACGGATAGTGTCCTTTTTTCGGTGATCCTATAGAATGGCTACGAGTAAACTAAGCCATGGAGAACGAATCGAATATGGCCAACTATTTACGGTGGCAATAAGGAGGGCACGTGGCAGTGTATGAAGAGGATTGTAAGAGAGACTGAGACTCAGTGCGCACTGGATTTATTTACGCCGTTGGAAGTGGAATTTTCTTTTTAAGTATAAATAGGTGAAGAATCTTGAAGTGTAATGATTACTTTCAATAATTCGGTGAAGATTTTCAAAGACAATTTCTAATAATAAGGGCATCTCATACTATTAGGGATGCACTTGATTTTTTTTTTTTAATCCAATAATATCAAAAAAAATATTAACTTATAAAATTTTTGATGAATTAATATAGTGTTCATATTATTTTATAATTATTATATTTAATTTTTAAAAAATAAAATTAATTTATAAAATATTTTTAATATTATTTAATAATATTAATTTTAGTATTAATGAATTAAAATTTATATCTTAATTATTATTAATGATTTGTTTTTTTATACTCGTTGCATACATCATATTTAAATTTTATAGGTTCAAGATCGATTAAAAAAATGTAAAAAATCATATAAACTAATTAGAATTGTTGTTTCGGTCATATCCATCTATAATAAAATAATAAAATAGATTTTATAAAATTAATAGAATAAGAATTAAAAATTTACACATGATGTACCAATATGTTAAAATTCAACAAATCAATTATTACAAGATTTATTGTAATATAGATAATTATTATACTCATTTTTTATACAAACTATTAATAATACTAATATATATTTATTTACTAATGAAATATTTATAGTGGTATTTATGAAATTTTAAAAGTATTTAATGATACAACCGAATAATTTTTTGATTTTTATTATTCTACTTCTCAATTAATTTTAATAAATTTTTATAATGTAGTCTTAGTTTTAAATAAAAATAGTAATAATGAATTTTTATTTTTGTTTGTATATTATCAATGAAAGTGAAATGAGAAAAATATTTTTTTTCTTACTCTTGAAATTTGTTTAATTTCATTTGCTTTAAATTTTAAATATAAAAATTAAGAGTTTTATCAAAAATATTAATTTTATATTAAGACGCTTTAATTCTATTTAGAAATTATTCTCTTCCTTATCCTAATAATATTATATATAATATTAATAAATAATATAGTATAAACTATGAAATAAAAATTAATATTTCTAAAATATACAATACTAGTTGTGGTAATTTAGAACTTACAAAACATAATTTTTATTAAAATAATAGATGAAACATCTAGATTATCTCAAGTTCCACACAAGAACTATAAATTATTTTACTATTTCTTTTGATTTTAATGGAACAATAACGAAACAAATTTCGACATCCTAAAATGATAATCACAGAAAGCTCAAACATTTCCCGTTTTGTCTATGATTGTCAAAGAAATTTTAGCTTATTCAGTATTAACATTTGTTATCTTCCGACTTATTAAATCCCAAGCATTACTCAACAATTGGACTAAAGCCAAAAAAAAATCCAAGGAATACAATTTTAAAATGACAAAGTCAAAAAATTTGATATTGAATGAATGAATACTACATGAATAGGAAAAGGAAATGAATAGCAATGTCATTTCTTAAGATAAATGATAAAAAGATAAAAGAATTATATAAATTTTAATTCATTTATATCCTAATGGGATAGGCAGAAGACTTAAATAAACATAAATCCTGTTTATTTTTTTTAATTTATAATTTTTTTAATATAATAATATTGAACAGTAAATCGACGGTTTTAAACTATGAATCGATGATTTCTAATCGTGAATCGTTATCGTCTTGGATAATTATGATTAAGAGTTGATCTGTAAAAACCATCGAATTGTCAATTCCGAATTAGAATGGGTCTACTCGAGGGTTACGATAAAAACTTTAAATAGAGTGTTTTTCTTATGTTTTAGATAAAACAAACCCTTTGACATTCAATAAAAATGGTCCAGTCTCTCACCCACGTAATCAAGTGAAAAGGTTAGTTAATAACCACCAACAAATATATATCACCAAACACAAATTTGAACCTGATAAATCTACAAGATCACATTGAAACCTTCTGATAAGTTGACACAGCAGAAGCCAATGAAAACGATAAATTCGACTGATCACCAACATTTTCAATTCAACACTAGTCCGAATTGGTTCTGCAACGTTTACATCTCATGATTATATTCCATAATAATTAGTGGAATTGTGGAATCCAAGTTCCACACTAAATCAAATGGATAGCCTCTACTAAAAACACACGTCGTGATGCAACTCACAAACATATTCGTATTGATGTACCACAAAATTTGCGAAAGGAGTTATATGTTTAGCAAAATTATTTTGCAGCAGAAAAAAAATACTAGTGAACCGGCCACCAGCATTTCGATGCGCCTACAAGTCAAGGAGCAGCCTTCGTGGATCTTCGACTACATCTTTGATACGTCGCAAGAAGAAGACAGCTTCTCTTCCGTCGATTAATCGGTGATCGTAGGTCAGCGCGATATACATCATTGGCCTTGGGATGATGCTACCATCGACCACCATCGGACGGGACACTATGGAGTGCATGCCCAATATGGCAGACTGGAGAAACATGAATCTGGGTTAAGTTATCATATGCAAAATCACATTTTGTAAGTTTTTGAGACTTTTTAAGTTCATTACTTGTGGGGGATTAATGATTGGGGTACTCAGAAGGCTTCCGTATACGCCGCCGTTTGAAATGGTGAATGTGCCTCCAGCCATCTCATCGATCGAAATGGTTCCATTGTTTGCCTTCTTGGCGAGGGTGTTAATCTCCTTCTCTATTTCGGCAAAATTCATTCCATCAGCATTGCGGATAACTGGAACCACGAGGCCCTGAGAAGATTAAGAATGCATTTAGAATTCAACTCTTAAAAGGCCTAGAACACATCAATGTGCATCAAATAAAATGCTTAGCGTTGAATCTACTTAATAAGAGCATCAAGGCTGATTAGATATTCTACAAACCTTAGGCGTACCAACAGCTATACTGATATCGATATAATCCCTGTATATGATGTCATCGCCATCGATGACTGCATTGATGATTGGCTGGTTTTGGAGTCCAGAAACAGCAGCCTAACATCATGAACAATAACTATGATTAGACGGGCAAATAAAAGAACTTGACGCCGTAGTAATTTACCTTAATAAAACCAGACATGAGTCCCAGCTTCACGCCATGCTTTTCCACAAAGGCATCTTTGTATTCAGATCGGAGCTTCATCAGATTAGTCCTACCATGAACAATCACCAAAGATTTAAACAGGAAATTAATGGGAAAATATGTATCTTTTCTTCATTTATCACTAAAAATAAGGAAAGGAACACAAAATAAAGATCCAATAAGAAAAAATATATGATGAATGGGCAAACAACAGATCCTAAGCAGTAGTTAAATAATTCAAAGATTGGAATGACTAAGTTTTTATTTTTTGGTCCCCAACTAACATTGTATAAACATTCTTCTTCCTCTTCTCTGCTCTCTATTCCCTTCAGGTTGTCAAAATCATCTATCATTATGCTTACTCTTGACTCAGAAAAGTATTGTGCACCACAACTCATTGCCAAAACCAATAGTACATCATTCCCGTGAATGAAACATTTTAGGGTTGATTAAATATTTAACTTCATGCAAAAGTTTCAGTTGTATATCATTGTTAAATAAACCTTTTAAGTTATTCAATTTTATCCCAGCCTTCTATATGACATCTTCCATTTTAATAACAACACTCTTCATTTGAATAATATTCCAAATATGTTTTTTTAAAATTATAATGATTTCTTTTTTGAATGAAGAAATTGTCTAGAGTATAAAAAAGATATCATTCCTAATGAAAATGCTTATTTCATGGAAAAAGAGTTTTTAACAAATACAAAATATATAAAATTGTTTTATACATCAAAATTGATATCATGTCATGGTTTAAAAAGTTTCCATGTTGATTGGAAAAGTGAAACTTTTAGATACGTTAGTAAAAAAATGTTTTGGATGTTTTTATTAGTCAAACTATACTACCTTTATCACCTCTTCCTTATTCTTTCACCAGTTACTGCTATCCTCACTCACTCCAGTTTCAATGGTTCACCATCTTAGGAATCTGGCTTACTGCATATCCAAAACAAAGAGCTGCAAGTCCTCATACGGTTTCAGTGTTAGACTGTTTGAGACATTTATAGAAGAATTCAGCCCTATGGTTCAAGATCTAGGATAGCCATTCATTCAAATAAGGTACTTCAATCTTATTTCTGGAGTTAATTCTAAAATGTTTTCCAGAAAGGTTTCAAAAAGTGTATTTAGGTAGTATGTGCTCAACAAAATGCATAAGCACGTATGCAATATGTAAGGGCATATATGCAGTGAACTTCACAAAAATAAAAAATATGTAAGTGACATATATATAATAAAATATATTAATGAATATGTTTGATCCATACTTCCACATAGAAAAAATATGCATGTCGATGATACAATTTCAAAACAAATGGAATACAACAATCAAGATTAATGGACAATGTAAAATAGATGATGGCATACATATTGATATTTTTAGTGTTTATCACTTGGAAAACAAGTGTTTAAGTTAACACTTTAACACTTACAATTTACAAGATAACAAATAGAATAGCTTAGGGTTTTAAGTCAGTTTGTAACAAAATATTAAACCGCATATGTAAGTTGCATATGCCATATGTGGTGGATGTGGTGGCTGCTCAACAGTGCCCTTTCAAATACATATGCAGCCTCAGCAGAAGCTTTCTAAAACCATGCTATCCAGCGATCAGTATGATTCCTTTTTTTCCTTTGACTGTTATTATATAAACAGGTTACTTCTTGTTGGATAGTCATTACATGTTGAATTGGAAGTTTTTAAGTGTCCAATTCTTGATGCAGTAAATGGACTTTGGTTCAAATAAGACAGGCCATGGACATATAAAATTCAAATAAGTATGTCCAATAGCTTGAGATGGGTCCATAACTTGACCCAGCATGGATGAGTTGCATATTTACTAAATTGTGGTGAAATTACTGTAGTTGAGATACCTCCAACCCACAGTATAGGACCTAACCAGCATATACTCGTGGCAGCCTACAATGTTCTCATAGCAGTCCATCCAACTGGTGGGCATACAAGCCAGCCAGTCCATAGTGTGGTCTACAGCCTTATCCCTTGTTTAGGAAAGAAAGTAGGGAAACAGATTTTGTAAAGTGTTTCTTGGGTGAAAAAGTACAGGAGGATAGAAAGCTAGGAAGATTAAACACCCAACTATCTTCCAAAACTAGAAAGAAAATAGCTTTCTTCGTCTCTTCCCATGAAATTACAGCCTACAAGGTATGGTTTACAGCCTAAGCCGCAACTCACTCCCAGGCTTATTGGAGAAGAGTTAGTCCATCTGGTGCCACATGAAATACCCTAAAATGCCCTCATAATGTAACAGCCAACCTCATGCTTACCACCATGGGCCTGAACAATTGATGTGCCCCACTGCCCATTTCATAGTGTACTTAAGAATGTTGGTGACAGTGAGACGATCAATGTAACACTTGTCATGAGGAAAGAGATTCTCCAACTGAAAATAACTTGGAACTTATGTGAAATTGCCATTCACCCCCATTAACCTAGATCATCCTCTCTATTACTAACATGAGACTAGAAGAAGTGGTTATCTCATAATGGTAGAAAAAGTATGCAAACAACTATTTCCTTTTCTTTTGGCAACAAAGCTAACTCCATGTAGCATGGAACATATTACGTCTCTGATGCCTTTTATAATAATAAATGAGCAAATATGATACATTGAAAGTGGGAAAATGCAATATGATAGGTTAGACAATTGTCTCAAAAAGAGTAGAATGAAATAAGAATATGAATACATACATGTCTACTTCATTAAATGTGGTCAGCAATGCAAACGTATTTTGTGAATCCTTCAATCGTGTAGCAACTCTTTTCCTTAGTCTTGGCATAGGAACCTGCAATTGTAATTGATTCAATAAAGTGGATGTCATTTGTTTATGCAACCACAGATGTTAAGTCAAACGAGACTTACACGTCTTTCCCTTTCCTTGGGAGGAAGTTGAGGTTCTGATGGTGAGGTTTTAGGGGTTGGAAGAGAAGGTGCTTTTGGCTTCTCTTTGACGGGAGTTTCCACTTGTGGCACTTGTGTCTCAATCTTTTTCTCAACTGGAATAGCAGGTGGAGTGTCCTTACTAACTGTCTCATCCGATGGAGCTACATGAGTATCAGTAGGAGCAGACTTAGAGATAACAGCAACTCTGGTTCCAGGAGTCACTGTATCGCCTTCTTTGGCAGTGAACTATCAATCATACAAAACCTCCATAGTATTAAATTCCATGAGAAAAATGTGATGTGAAATATAAACAAGCATAAAAATCAACAACAAAAAAAGATTCTCTAACCTTCTGAATAAATCCAGCTTCAGGACTAGCTACATCAATAGTTACCTGACACATATACAAATAGAACATAAAGAGTTGACTAAAGGATTATGGATGAAAACTAAAACAAATTTTTTTGAAAAAAACACAAAGTCTTAAATAAGAGAGAGATAGCACTCAAAACCTTGTCAGTTTCAATCTGGGCAATAGGTTCATCAACTTCAACTCTATCACCAGGTTCTGTGTCCAACATCAACAAATAAGACACAGATTTGACTAAGTTTCACAATGATGTGCATTGATTCAGAAAGGAAAGCATTACTGCAAGGAGAATATTGGACTTCGGGACACACAGTGATACAAACATGAAATTGTAACACAATTTCGTCTAATTTCAATATCCTTGAAAGCAAAGAGAGTGGCTGCAAACGTTTATTAGAATATGACAAACATATCTACGATTAAATAACATGCAACAAATATTATGCATTTACATAGTTACAAATGGGTTAGACGAAATGGCACATAAAACACCACAGTAGGACAAGATCGATTTAGCCTATCCAAAATAGTTGAGAGACATGTCTTGCAGGTCAAAAGGAAAGTTTATAGAAAATTCCATTATCAGCCATGCTTCGTGATTGAATTTTGAACAGTTAACCACATACATAACACAAGTATAGCAAATATGAAAGAGATGCACAAGTGGGGTTACTAGGACAAAAAATAATGTCATAATTCACAAGTGATTATGTGTAGTTATAAATAAAATGAGAATAAATTTGATTGCAATGATTATATAATGAAGAATCATAGTATCTAGTGTTTAGATAAGTTGGATCAAGTATGATTAATAGTGGAAAGAGGATAAAGGAGAAAAAAATTAATCACAATGAAGGCTGTCCCAAAGGACTTTGGTATCACCAAGAATATCAATAAGCTGACATCCACCTTTTACATTACTCCATTTTATTTTAGTATGCTTTTCTGTTGACGTAGACCAACCAATGATCCAATTCATGTTATGTGCCAATGCGAATAATGCAGCATACAAGTGAACACAGATATGAAGATACTTGCAAAGAGTGAGAGAGGTTGCTGCATACTCTTTAGGAAAGTTGCTAAAGTCCCATCAGTTATAGATTCACCCATGAATGGAACAACAGCATCAACCAGATCACCTTCAACAAAAGAAAAGGTGCAAATAAGAACTCATTTGCAAATGGAAACCTTAACAAAGATATCAAGAAACAGAAATGAATCTCACCATTTTCAAATGAGAATGACCTGCTCCACAACTTGTAATGTGATGACCTTGGGAAGAACTCCAAAACTTCCCTACACACAAAGAGAAATGAATAAAACAACCTGCTTCCAGAAGAACATATGAAGGTGCTAAGGAAACTAATGTGGATACAGGAATAAAAATCCACTGCACAAAAGAAACAACAACTATTTGATAAATTGAAAGGAATACAAGATGCTTACCTTAGAGGTTTTGTACAAACAGAATCACCTGAAAGCAAAACTGATGTAAATACTCACATTATATTACCTGTAGAAATCAATAGTCATAGAAAAGTGAATCACCAGGGAGAATGTAATGGGTAATTTGCCGGGTATGACCATAACTTCTCAAGAGAAAAAATGCCTGAAATAAATTGATGTGATGAAGATAAGCAAAATTGGTGCCTCAGGGTACATATGATAAAGTAGAAAGTAAGCCAGACAAACTAAATGAACCGAGAATCTGATTTCAAGTCAACACGCATTACAAACATTGCAAATCCTAAACAGGACAACCAAAAGGAGCTCCAAAATCCAAATACATACAACAACGTATGGAATTTGTATATTTAATGAGCAGTCTTATATTGCATTGTCCATTGAAAATGTGCAAATGCTCATTGAAATTGAAAATTTGAAACTGAGGCCCATTCACATTGTTGTCAGTTTTTTTGACTTCGGTAGTTGCTTTCACTTTTGCATTGATGAAGACAATAGATTAGTTCAAGATCCAGAAGTCAGTAGCTAGAAGTGTTTATTAACTGCAAAAACGAAAAGCACTAGTCTTTTTATATTTCAGCAGGGAACGAGCAAAAGGAAAAAAATAAATAAATAATGTCGAGAACTTGCCCAAATATGTCAATGTCATATATCGTCAGAGAACAAAACCGTAAAAGGGATCTTAAACTAGTCATTATCGGCTAATTTGTCTTTCTTTCCTGTTTTTTTTTCTTTTACAGAATTTCCTCCAGTCCGCCTAGCTCGCCTCCATCCAGATCCACATCTCGCCGCATGAGAAGTCAACCACATATCTCCCGCAGAAGAACTTGCAAGCTCACAAAAGTCCGACCTCTTGAAACGCCAATTGTTTAAAAAAAAAAGCAATCATCTACACCATTAAATACACGCTCTACCATCTAATCACACCGAATTTTTAGCAGATAGCACATCCCACCGAGAAAAAAAAACGCAAAGTCAAATTTTCCGGATCTCGATCTTTCAGTAGGCAACTGGAAAAGGTAAAGAGAATCCTTACAGCGACGGGGCGACGGATAAGACGACGCGCGAAATGAGAAGCCATCGCCGAGATCGGCAGCCGCCAGCGATTACGGAACTCCGCACGAAAAGCGACTCCGAAGAATGTGAAAGAAAGTGGGAGAAGATTTTTTTTTTTTGTTATTTGTTTTTATTTATCGATTATTCTTATTGCCCTTTCTAATTTGTTGTTTATTACGCACCTGTTTATTTGGGCTGAAGCGGAGAGAAGATGTAGAAAGCAACGGTTTGATAACTATTACAATCGCAATTTATTTTAATCAAAATTATTATATATAAAATATTTTTATTAATTTAATCAAAATTATTTAAACTTTGTTAAAATTATTTTAATTAATCAAAATTATTTTAAAATAATTATAGAAACTACTTTAGCTAAATGCTATATAAATTATAACTAAAGTTTAAAGTCTAAAATAAATCATACAATTAAATATTATTATATTAATTTTTTTATCAATTTAATTAAAATAATTTAACTTTATCAAAATTATTTTAAATCGATTAAAATAAATTTAAAAATTATAATAATGATTAAACAATTATATAAATTATTATAATATAATACTATAATAGTATTATATTAATTATTATACCATCGTAGTTATTACAATAATATTAAAAATAAAAATATTTTTGAGATAAAAATTTAATGACACATCCTTTGACATTTTTTGAAAAAAAATATCTTTTTTTTTTATATAATCTAAGTCCCAATAATTTTTTTTAAAATAAAAATAAATTTAAAAAAATAATAATAAAGATCAAAATAATATACGGTTTGATAACTATTACAATCGCAATTTATTTTAATCAAAATTATTATATATAAAATATTTTTATTAATTTAATCAAAATTATTTAAACTTTGTTAAAATTATTTTAATTAATCAAAATTATTTTAAAATAATTATAGAAACTACTTTAGCTAAATGCTATATAAATTATAACTAAAGTTTAAAGTCTAAAATAAATCATACAATTAAATATTATTATATTAATTTTTTTATCAATTTAATTAAAATAATTTAACTTTATCAAAATTATTTTAAATCGATTAAAATAAATTTAAAAATTATAATAATGATTAAACAATTATATAAATTATTATAATATAATACTATAATAGTATTATATTAATTATTATACCATCGTAGTTATTACAATAATATTAAAAATAAAAATATTTTTGAGATAAAAATTTAATGACACATCCTTTGACATTTTTTGAAAAAAAATATCTTTTTTAATATAATCTAAGTCCCAATAATTTTTTTTAAAATAAAAATAAATTTAAAAAAATAATAATAAAGATCAAAATAATATAAATCCCTATGTAAATTTTACAAAACCTACTATATAAATTAAAAACATAAAAAACATTTAAAATATAAATTTAAAAAATTATTATGCTAGTTTGAATAAAAAATTGCTATTGTGTTAGTTGTAATATAATAATTTTGATTGAAATTGCTAGACTTGGGGTTAAAATCACTAAATTTATAATAAATAATTTGTGGCAGTAAAATTACTATATTTACGTAGCAATTTTGATTGATAATTTTGGTTAAAACTTATAGTTTATATAACAACAGATTATCATTTAGATAATAAAAATTATTATATGATTAAGTTCTTTTAGTCATTTATTTATTTTGAAAATATATTTGACTTTAATTGACTCATACAATTCATCAACATATTTATTTATTTTTTTTTCAAAAAATATTATATTTTTAACTAAATATTCATAGTGGGCTTGGGCCTGTTATCTTGTTTCGAAACCCAGCCCAACGTTCTTCTCTATAAAAGCACCATCAGGCTGCACTTTGTTCTGGGTTTAGGGTTTGGTTGATCGTCGAGTGCGGCTGGTCATGGATAGCTCGCCGGAATTGCAGCGTTTCTTGCAGGTTAAAAATTTTGGGCTAGTTCTTCTACGCTTATTCAGTTCAGTTTGGTGATTGTTTCGGGTTCTTCGTTGCTATTTAATCTCCAACTCGCGTTTCATCCTTCTCGTCGATGAATACGCAGTAGTCGGTGATATACAGTTTGGACGTCGGAAGATGAGATTTTTAGTGTTTTGTATTGATTTCCAGCATATGTTTGGTTACAGACACTCTAAGCGAGTTTTGCTCAGAGTCGGACGAATCGGCGAAGTTATCCTGATTTTTATGGCGCAATAATTTTGGGAATGGATTTTGTTTAGAAAAACTTTTGTTTTTCGTTGACGAGGTTTTATAATGCCGTTTCTGAAGAATTCACTAAAATTATGGAGTACGAAAAGGTTTCAAAAATGAATTTTGTTTCAAACAAGCAACCATGCTTGAATGTATGTTCTTTTTAACGTGCTTCGTGGATTATCCCCCTGTTCTGTTTTCATATGCATGAAGGCGTACCAGAATGTAATGATGAACATCTTTCAACATGCAGCATCCTTTGATGCAATGGCATTTTTTTATTTCACACAAGATTACTGATCACTCTGGTATTGCCTCTCTTTTTTAATTTTTGATGTGAAGTGAAACTTCCTCTAATTTCATATGCATTAAAGGTGGACTATCTTATGAATATTTTGGATCAATGACATTCTTATCTCATAGAAATTATTGGTCACTCTCATATGACTTAAAGACTATGATGCGTTGTTGAACTTTTTATGATGCATATTGTTTATTTTGTACAATAATAAGACATACTCTTTCTTTATACTTCACCAATTATAGCTAATTCCTTTTTGAGCCATCGGCTATGTGGCATTCATTTAATAAGTGCACATGGAACTATTTGATTTTTATATAGTCTTTATTCATTCTTCACCACCTATAGATAATAACTTTTCGAGCTAGTAGTTGCATAGCATTCATTTGATAGTGCACATTAAGTCATCATGTCATAGCAGGCATAGATGAATGGGATTCTTTCATATCCTTTTGAGAGGATGTTTTAGTATTTCTATCACATGTAATCTTTCTACAAGTATTTGATGAACTTATATGTCTAAGGTAAATTTCTTAGCTTTTATTATTTGACAATGCTATTGTGCTAATTGGCAATTAGGAATACATTAAACTTC
Source organism: Curcuma longa (assembly GCF_044706935.1). NCBI lineage: Eukaryota > Viridiplantae > Streptophyta > Magnoliopsida > Zingiberales > Zingiberaceae > Curcuma > Curcuma longa. The sequence goes on along the minus strand of NC_133867.1, from coordinate 8,161,288 downwards.
AAGTTTGATTTATGGAGGGACATTTTACAAGATAAAATTTGATTATATGAACTGTAATGTCAATAATATGAAAAGAAGCACTGGAGTAATTGAAATTGGATAAACAAGAAATTCTTTGTAAAAGGTCTAGATGAAGATATCACAAACATGATATAGGGATATTGCTTAGCATTTTAGAACGACTTGAAATGATCTTTGCATCAGAAAATTTCAATAGAACAATAGTGTTTCTGTATGCAAAGTTATTGTAATTGGTAAAATGATATGCAGTTGCTATTCTTTGCTCAATAGCAATTTGTTCCCTAGGTAGATTCTGTTTATTGCGTAAAGCCATACAAGATAGTTGGTTCTGACTTTCGTATTTGTACATCTGTCAAGTGTGATTTTATCAAAGGAAAGTAGAACATTTAGCAAGTGATTTTCCCATCTATTTTCTGATCCATGGGCTATTGCTAATTTTTAGTTTTTTCTTAACAATTTCATGGCTTTTCTTTAAAATTTTACTGGTTTGAATTGTGATCTTGGAGTTTGTACTGGTTTCTGACTATGATAATAGTATAGTATTACTCTGGTAAAATTGTATGATGGAAATCTCGTGTCTATGCGTATGAGTATACAGTATTCCTATCTAGTTTTTCTCTTTCTATTTGGGTATTCGTAAATGTGTCTATTCCTCTGCTTGCAGTGAATAAATAGTTTACTAGACGTTTTTGTGTTCCTGCAGGAAGAGAAACAGAAAGCAATGATCGCCGAGATGGTGGGAAAACTTACCAGCGAATGTTGGGACAAATGCATTACTAGCACTCCGGGTAGCAAGTTCAGTTCGAGTGAATCAACTTGCCTTACAAATTGTGCACAGCGATACCTGGACATGACCATGCTCATCCAGAAGAAGTTTCAGTCAATGCAACAGTAATTTTTTTGTTAGATCGATCTGCTCTTGCGTTTTGAGAGAAACTTGTTTTTTTTCACTTGGTGAAATGTTCGCCACAACCCAAATTGGATGTTTAGACAAATATGTTTTGCAACATCTGGTAGTGTACCATGCAGGTTCATGTCTCTTTTTTTACAAATTAACTGGCACTAAATGGAATGACTGAAGCTATTGTTTTGGACTATAGCACAAGGTTGAAGATGCTGTCTTCGTTATTATGTAGAATTATGGAAGCGAATCAAAACATCTTGAAACTTGCAACCAAAAGTTAGCAAAACAAATGGATAGAGAGTGAAGAAAACATGCAGCTTATCTGTTTACTATAACCACTCACAAGGCCAATTTGTATTTAATTATCTACAATCTCTTTTCTCGATGCTTCCCAGCATTTGTTTTTCCTTTTTCCATCAAAGTGATAGAAAAGAGAGAAGGACCCGGCTGCAGCTCTCAAACAAAAACAGGAACAGGGATTTCTGCAAGTTATCTCTATCCAATTGCATCTGCGACATCAAAACCTCCCTCTGCGATGGCTCTAGCTCGCGTCTTCTCCAGCCAATTCTGCCCCCACCTTTTCGCCTCTGCTAATGCTCGCTCTCTGTCAAAATTATGCCTCAGAAAGGTAGCTGCATCCTTATGGGAGTCAGAATTCATACGTTGCGTCTGTTCTCCACTCTGGAATTCAGTTGCTGTTCTTCCACCCTCATTATTTGCATTCTTGCTCCTTTCAGCGCCAGGGGCATTGCTAGTTGTGGGAGCTGCATCAGGGTAATATGTTTGCATCTTCTCTCGCCAGTTCTCACCCCACTGCTTTGCCTCTGCTAAAGCTCTCTCTCGCTCCACACTGTGCCTCAACATCGGAGCTGCCTCCTTAGGAAGGTCTTCGTAATTACGCCTCAAAATGGGGGCTGCCTCCTTTGGGGAATCAGAATTGATATGTTGCATCAGCCTTGGCTCTCCACTCTGGAAGTAAGTTGGTGTTCTTACACCCTCATTTACATCCCTGTTCCGTTCGGCACCAGAAGCATCACTAGTTGTGGGAGCTGCATCAGGGTAATAAGTTTGCATCTTCTCTCGCCAATTCTCACCCCACTGCTTTGCCTCCGCTAAAGCTCGCTCTCTGTCCACATTGTGCCTCAGCATTGGTGATGCCTCCTTGGGAAGGTTTTCATAACTCATTTGCTGCGTATGACCAGGCTTTCCATCGTTGAGAATGGTCGGTATCATTCCACCTTCTTCATGCGTGTTTCTGCTTCTCCTTTCGCTACCGGGCCTGTTGTTATTTGCGGGGACTGCACCTGGATCATATGTTTGGGATGCCAAGTAGGACATAGCAGTGACAACATCAGCAATTATAGGACGGGCAGCAGCATCTTCTTGGATACACATGGATGCTACAGCCAGAGCTTGATAAAGGCCGCGCATGGGAAACCGACCCCTTAGCTTTCGATCAGCCAAGCCTGGAAGTCTCTTTCGGTCTTTGAAGACAGGACGAACCTGCCACAAGCATGCGAGATCATGGAATTAAATAGAAACGACAAGTCTTCATGCATTCTTGAAAGATTAAAGCAAAACTCGAGACTTAGTTTCAGATGCTTCACAGTGCGATGGATGTTTCACAAGGAAAACACTAAAAACTATTTACCACAACAAGTAACAAGATCCGATTCCCAACAAAAAAAGATGAAAAGGAGAACATATTCAAAATTTCACGCCTCTCAAATTGTGGGAGGTGAAAGACAAGTTTAAATGCCTATCTATAACCGCTTAGTATTCAGTCATGGCATTAAGGCATGAAAATCAGGTAAGCCATAGAAAAAGTAGAGAGAGCCTACCCATGCAACGAGATTTTGCTCAGGATGTGGCTTGGTACTGTCAATGGCCTTCCTTCCAGTAATCAACTCCAAGAGAACTACTCCAAAGCTATAAACATCAGATTTGACTGTCAATTGTCCAGTCAAAGCATATTCAGGAGCGCAATATCCATAGGTTCCCATTACTCTTGTTGATACATGAGATTGATCACCAACTGGACCAAGCTTTGCAAGCCCAAAATCAGAGAGTTTGGGGTGGAAGCCCTTATCTAGTAGTATGTTGGAGGTTTTTAGGTCCCTATAGATAACTGGTGGACTAGCTTTGTCATGAAGGTACTCCAATCCCTTAGCGGCACCTGCTGCAATTTTCATCCTTGTAATCCAGTTGAGTGGCTCCTTCTCAGGTGGAAGGTCTAGTAATATAGCCAAATGGGTTATTATTAGCAAGGACAATACTTACCCTAGAAAATTACATAGGAGAATGATTATATTAACTCCGTATAATGAATTATCAAGTAACCAAATAGACATACTAATAACCTATTTGATCAGCTGATATTGAATGTATAGTTGCTTGTTTACAAAACCACTAAGTTTGCAAGTCAATCAGTTCCCAAAACGGCAGTGAAATATCTACTCGTAGAAAATGAATTTGAAACACATTTCTCAGCAAAATAAATAAATAAATGTTGCCTAAATAATGAGAAACTAATTGATAATTTGATTTCACAAAGAAGAATCTCTGAGTACACGAACAAACATGGAGGACCATAGAACAAAATGCATGACAATGAAATAAACATCCATATGCACATAACATCCAAAATTTTCCATGGAGGAAATAGTAGTGAATCCTTTTAAGAAACTTGTGCAGTTTTTTAAAAAATAATTTAATCATTTGTCAATAAAACATAATAAAATTTCACAGTTATTATAATTTGCATTAAAAACAACTGATTTTTGTTTACTAGTTGAATACTTATTCATTTTGACAAATTACTTCATGTCATATAAACCAGAACATAATAAAATAATACTACAAAATATCTCCTAACTTTTTCCAATTAGATTAGTCATCTACTACAAAATAACTTTTTTTTCCAAGATAGCAAGTCAATAAGGAACCAATCTTAATACTGTAGAACCTTGAGAAAGTATTGAGAAAATGTGGTATTTTGTTAAAATTAAGGTATAAAGCATTGTTCCATGCTTAACTTTCAAACTTTGCCGAAATAGTATGATTCCCTTACTGTACTATGCCTATGCCAACACTCAACACAGTTCAAAGCATGCTAACATTAACTCAAATAAGTTTTAATGTTATAATGCACTTCCACTTAACTTTTTTACTTCCAATTATTTGAATATAACAAGTAAAGTCAATTGAATTAAAATTTAAAACAATAAAATGCAAAATATAATAAGCATATTGGCTAATGATTTAGTTTACTAATATCAAAATAAGTGGCATGCATCAAATGCGTACTAACCTAATGAGAACAACCGCATAATTTCTTAAGACCCAAATTAATTAATGCTCACAATGCATCTAGCATAGGAAATAATTTCAATGCATGTTCACAAATTAAATAATGCTCACAACACATATAGTATAAGAAATAATTTCTTTGCATTAAATATATTTGGTTTAACCATGGACACAATTGACAATTGGAACTCGAATCCCATAATTAGAATTGAAATAGGCACCGTTATAAAATATGAATTTATTTTGATTTCTCTAATTTTGACATCATTACTTTCTATTGTTGTTGGTGTGCACTAGTAGGTGTTTCCCCTCTTCTCCTCTCCTCTCTTTTATAGTGTTTTATCTCCTCCCTAGTACCGACTAACAAAATCAATGAATTGAGTTATAGGAAGAGAATCTTCTTATCTCAATTAATTCCATACAATACTAGCCAAGAGAAGATCTATCTTCATTCGTACTCTCAAAAGTGTGCCAATATACATTGACATTTTCTACTTCAAATACAATTTTTAAATACTTTTCTAAAGTTACAGATGTGAATGTTCCAGTGGCTTCTCCTAAGTCTAATGACCATTACAAATGTGAGTGTTCCAATGTCTAGCTAGGTTATATACAGATATGTGCAAATCTCAATATTTTCTGGCATTTACCTCTTCTAGGCCATCAGACTTAGGATCGAACTTACTTCTAGTCCTAAATTCTATAAGTTCTTTAATTTTTTTTCTAATGGGTGAACTTTTCATAAAAGGTAAGTCTGAGATAAATTAACCATAAAGAAATTAATATACGCCAAAAATGATTTTTTTTTCACATTTCAAATCACAGATCAACTCCAGCATTTAGACATGGAATTCACTTAATGATAAACAAGAAATAAACAAAGAAAGAACACAAGTGAACTACTAGGAAAAGGAATTTCTTCAAAACAAAAAACAGTGCTTGCAACAAACAAATGGGTGACTATGTATCAGATCCTTTTAAGTAAGTCTACTATGCCAATCATACCGTACAAATGATCTTCTAATGATCCCAAAGGCATGTACTCGTACACAAGGAGGCGTTGATCTCCATCAGCACAATAACCAATCAGATTCACAAGGTTGGCATGATGCAATAAGCTGAGCATGAGTACTTCCACTAGGAACTCCCTATTTCCTTGCAATCCATTCCTGTCGAGCTGTTTCACAGCCACTACCTGTAAGCAGAAGAAATTGATACCCATTCAGTAAAATAAAAACAAAGGAAGGAATCAATAGTAAATAATTACACCTAAAAACCACTTCTATCTTCAATTTCACGAGAATTCCAATTTCCAACTTCGTGAAATCAGTAGGACATTGTATAAGTTGGTCAGTCCTCAAGCACAAAGAAGAAAAAAAAAATCTCGTAGTCACAAACTAACAGTTCTCACATCCATCATCAAGTTACCTGACCAGTACTTTCCAGGCGTCCTCTGTAAACTCGTCCAAATCCTCCTTCTCCGAGGAAACACTCGGATCTAAAGTTACCAGTCGCAGCGGCAAGCTCTCGAAGGGTGAAAGTCTGTGCCGAATTAACAAATAGAGGTTCCTTTTTCGTGTCCAGTGATTCCTTCTCTGTATGCAAATTGTTTCTGATCCTCATCTTATCATCCCCTGCAAATTCAGGAAGCAACTCAGAGTTATATCAAAAGATCTGATCTAATGCAACTCATGAAAAATCAAAATGGACGAGATACAAATCAGTAGAAATCTATACTTCTTCTATGCTCTGGATAGCGTCTACGATCTTGATAAGATGGAAAGCGCGAGTCGGCGGCTTGGAGAATAATTTTAGTTTAAAAATCTAAGGGAGATGAAATTAAGCTCAAGCGTCCATCTTTATAGACGGGCACTTCCAATTGATGGAAGAAAAATCTTCACTCTGACTACAATTCTCAACACCAAGCCAAAGGAAGACGAAAGAGAAACTAAATTCAAGTTTCTTTAAACCATTTCATACGCGATCCGTGCAGGGAATCAAACTCACCCAAGGATAACTTCTCGACGCGAGGCGCCACCATGGGCAGCTCCTCCCTCTTACGATCGCTAGCGTGATCCCGTCTGAGCGGCTCCCGATCCCTCGACTCGAAGCAAGGGAAGCAATCCATGTTTTCCCCAGAAGATCCAAACCTAATCAATGATCGCCGCAGAAACAGGAACTTCCCGAGCAAATCGATCAGCTTCTGGTCCTTTTCGAAGCAATCAGCGCAGCGAAATCTTCCGCGGCATCGACTCGACCTTGAAATCGCCTCCGCTGGGATTCGGTCGGCGCGATCGGAAGCAAAGAGACGAAGACGAAGACGAAGACGAAGAAAGAAAGCGTTTCTTTAACGGCGTTCTGGTGTGAAACGACTAGTGGAGAGTGGGCAGGTTGAGGACTCAGCCATATCTTTGGCTTTCTTCCTAAACATATTTATTGTCATCCTATAAATAAATATATGTAATTCTATATTTTTTAACTTTTTATTAAAATTAAATTTATCTCAATCATATCATTTTTTAAATTTAACTTAATTAGCATCGAATATTATTATTATTGTCGATCGCTAAGCGTGTGAGACTTACATAAATAAATTTAGTTAGATGGATTAATTTATATAATAAAATGTGAGAAAAGAATTGCATTTCGTATTGACTACGGCAAGCTTTTCATTTCATTTCATTGTATTGTTTTGTTTTGTTTTATTTTTTTTATATAATTTAAATATTAAATTAAACCACTATATTATATTTCAAAATCAATTCGTGATATCGAATTTATAAATTCACTCGTAATTACTTTGTAAAATTAACGTCAAAACTGGATAATTTTTTTTGTTTTGTCTTTTAAACATTTTTGACCCGTTCCTAGCACAACATAGACCGCATGCCAGACCCGACCTATAAGTTAAGTCGTACTTACTTGACTCATTCCGATCATATTAAGCACGGTTTAAACTAGACTAGATTCCACTGCATTGTCAGTGATCTGATCCATCGTTGAGTGATTGTTTGAAATTTAATTTTTTCACGTGCAAATTGATAGAGATAAAAATTAAAAAGGTGTATAGTATATATTTTTAATTTATTTTTTATTTTTAAAATATTTTTATAATAGTTAATTGGTACTTATTTAATATTTTTATAATAGTTAGAGTTGTTATGGGTTAGTACATGTGGTACTGATCCAATTGACAACCATGACATGATAGAGGCAAGGTCAAGATTTGATCTTAATAGCGACATAACAAAGGCAAGACATAACCGCTCAAGCTCTTCCTTTTAGCTCAGTGGTCGATCTTCGACTCAACCCCCTGGTTGACGTCCGAGTTCTCCCTTTTAGCTCAGTAGTCAATTTCCGACTCCAGCTCCGATTGACTTATTCGCCTTCATGACCAAGCTAATGCCCAACTCCTAACCGCCTGAGCTCTCCACCTAGCAAGCTCCCCACTCTAGTCCAATGCCTCACCGGTGCTTCAGGCTTTGCTCTCGCGGCTCAACTTAACCACCGCTAGAAGGACATTATAATGCACCCAACTCAATACTTCCTGGACCCTACCGAGCTTTGCTCCCGCAATGATATTCTTTGATCTCTCTCCCAATGTTTATATAATGACCCCGCTCAGGCACATGTACATGTACACATAGTCAACCTCTTCGAGTTTCGCGCTTCCTCTCCATTTTCAGAAAATTGTTGGGGCATCGTTGGTGACAACATGATTGACGGCATGGTCCTTGGCAAATGGTGATATTGGGTATTTTTATAAAAGGCGTTTATTGGCAAGGCTATTCAATTGTGATTCAGTCTGATCAGAGTTTCATATTTCGACTGAGTTGAATTGATCTTTCATATTTCCTTCCTCTAAATTTTATTATACATCTTGTCTTTGTTTGTCTGTTGAGGTGGATACTTGCATGATCTTCATATTTCATCATCATCAGTCGATCTCACCCCCTCTAGCGGATCTCAAGGGGTCTTGCGTCATATTCAAACATGAATTTAAGATTTAGGAGTTTATTTTTTGATTAAATTAAATTTTATTTTAAAAATTAAAATATTTTAGTAGAATGTTAATACAACAATGATAAAGTATTTAGATAAAAATATAGAATTATTAGAAAAATAATTTTTTTTAAATTATTCGGGTTGGTGGAGTTATATGAGTTCAGATTTGAGCTTAGGATTTTCAAATTGAGTTTGAGTTCAAGTTAAAATTTTTTATAATATTTTTGTTTCTATTCCATCCGATTCTATCCATCTGAATTGACCCCTTATAGTAACTACACTGTAACTTCTATAATATATTAAAATAAACCGTTCAAGTTAATAAAATTTTTATATCAAAAAATATTTATCAAACTTAATAAAAATTATTTAAATTTAATTAAAATCAATTAAATATAAATATATTTTAATCATATTGTCATTAAGTAATTGCTATACTTATCATAGTAGTCATTAAATGATTACTATAGTTGTGCTGTGACAGCCTTTAACTAACTGTTATGTTACAATATTAAAACAACCATTCAATAATTACTAAAATAAATTTATGATAATTTTGATCTTTTTAAAGTGATATTCATCAAATTTAATTGATTTGATCAAATTAAAAAATAATTTTTTTATGTGTAAAAGTGCTTTTTATATGAATTTTTTAACTAAGTTGAATATTTAAAAAATTATTAAGAATTGATGATGTCAATTCATTTTAAGAGCATATGCAATGTTTACCATGTTATAATATTAAAAAATTAAAAAAAATACATGTGGTGGGTCAGCCTCTATATATTAAACGCGTTAAAAAATTGATGATGCCAATTCATTAACGGATGAAAACTTCTGTTGTTATCAGTTTCAAAATTAATCAGAAAATAAAAAATAAATATTTAGATTATTAAAAAAAATTTGACCCTTTATCCAACACTATAATAAATATCAATTAAATTCTTATAAAATCGACGGCTTTGTGGAAATGCTAATCCGCACGTGCACATGCGTGCAAAGCTGCACGCTTGACGTGGTTCTCAGGCAATATAAACCCACCGAGAGGTTTCGCTGCTTTTCTAAAAGCAAATTTTTTATTTTATAAAATACCGTATATATATATATACCTTTATTATTCTTTTTGTTTCAGAAAAATACACCACCAAAATTTTAATTCGTGAAGATTATTTAATAAATATATTGAAGTCTTGTTTCTAATATTAATAGACACTTAGAAATTATTTTTTACAGATTTAATAACTATCAAATTTCTTATATTTGGATGACGTCATTGTTTTAGCAGTGTTTTTTTCGAATCCCGATTTGCTCTCAAATAAATCGGGTTTTGTATCGGTTCAATTTAACAGGTTAAATCGCCGATCCGATCCGACTTAAAAACACTGATTCATGCACACGTCAGATTAAATGAGTCGCTTAGAAGTCTTTATGCGCAGATTAATAAATGGTACTGTCAGTTATAAATGTGCGACCGCATAAGTAATATACCGCCATGCCACACCATAATTATTGGCGCATTTAGTATTTTATTATATTATCGCACATTATTGCACCTTTATTAAATTATTAACTAGCATCTTTTCAATTCAATAATTGATTGTATTTTAACATCAGCATGTGGGTTACTGATCACACACATAATGTATCATGTACTCAATTACATTTTTTTAAAACAAATGTGATCATGGAATTAGATTAATATTATACACGTACTAATCATATAATCTATTCATCAGGTACCTAATTACAATTTTCTAACAAACTCATCTAGCAAAGATTTCAATGAAATGGATAAGTAGAAAGTCAGAAAATTTGCTTCAGAGCTTTTGTTGCCTCGAGTCGACCAGGAAGGAAGAATCGATAAACATATCTTTAGGCATGACTTTGGTACAAGAGAACTCTGCAAATTGGCATTGATGATCCACAGCAAGATGAGCCATGAACAGCAACTTTAGAACACATATGGCTTATAAGAAATACTTCATCCTATCGTCGCTCTTCATGGCATTGTATACGGCTTGAACCTGAAAATTGCAAGCGAAAGGCTGGGCTGAATGTCGTTCGAATGCGCGAATTATGCATAGTGTGCCTAATGGCATGTTCAACACAAAATAAGACAGATATCGCATTTGGAGAAATGAAGCATACCTGTTCACTAGAGACAACATGAATAGGTCCGATATTTACTGATACATACTTGCCCCTCGATGATACTTTCTGAGTGACCCTACCCTGTTGAGCAAAATTAATTAAGTAGTGTGATTCCTGCATAAGCCAAGCCATATTGATCCAAAAAGATTAGGATATTATGAGCATATACTAGAAACTAATCCATGTTAGCATAAAATTGCATTAGCTAATGGATATTATAAAGCACAGGCTGATGTACTTCGTACACAAAAGGAATACAGTACAAGAGATTATGTTCGTGTGCATATATGCCTGAGCAATCCCTTAAAATCTTCTTCAAGAACCTTCGTCTTCGAAGCAATATCGGGAAGAAAATATATTCTGATTCCTATTTGTTTAACTTGCAAACTGCCTTAAACATTGACTCAATTTTCATCAGAGGATATTTAAACGTTACTATGAGGCATTTGAGGCTCTAATTTTGTTTGTCGACCTTCCAACATGTTTGCACTACTTCAGTCCGGATGCCAGCACTCACTTTTTTAGCTTTGTCATTTGCTCCAAAGATACTACTGTTCTGGACCATTTCAACATATACCCGTAAAATATGCACTTTTTTGAGAATAACAAAAAACCATCTATGTATTTCGGATAAATTCTTTTGATCCTCTATACTAAATAAAATCCTCTTTTTATAATTGAATTGACTTCTATGGTCCCATATTTAGTAATTGCTGAATTATTGCTTTTGTATTGTGGATCATAAAAAAAAAAAAGCAAGAATATTATTCCTACATAAAATACCCTATTTTGGTATTTCAATTACCACATAGTGATGGGTATATGTAGCTTCATGATAAAACCCTAAACTTAAATCTTTTAGTCACATAGTTTGATGCCATGGGACAATAATAATAAATGGCATGTGAGTTAGAGAGCAAGGAATGCCATCAACCATTGAGTAGCTGCAATTAAAAGTATGATCAATAAAACGAAAATTGTATGAAACACAAGTGAAGAAAATTCCAGAAAGCAGAGTTGGTTGTGTGATCATTTTCATGACATTGAGATAAATGCATCTTGAGAAAGACTAAGCAAGCAAAGGGAGTTGTATTCAAATCAAGCATGAATCCACAGAATTATGTTCCTCTAACTTTGAAATCTCTCATTGGTGATCCCTTTTCTCAAAAAGTTCAGTATGTCTATTTTTTGAAAGTTCATCAATCAGAAGTGCAAAACACTGATACTTGCCTTACAATGAGAGAAACAGAGAAAATGTAAAACATTTGCATGCACTTATACTTTTAACTATCTTGAGGAATAACTAGTTTATATGACATTATTCACAAACCTTAGGAATTGATTCCTGGATCACAGATTCAACAGCAACAACCATTGCTTGGACAAATTCATCACCCCCAATTCCAATTGCATTAAAATGTCTGACCATGGGATATGAATTAACCTGTACAAATACATTAGTCAATAGCTACATTCTCAATTGAGAACAAGAAATAGTTATTTTATTTCTCCTTTAATGCTAAGAGAATTGAAATTTGGAATGGAACAGGAAACATGTGTTCCATAAATAGTATTTAGTAAGTCCATAAACATTGAGTTGTCTATATCTCACATTACACTAATTGACAACTTGCATAAGCATCATGATCTCCATTTCAGCAACAGACACCACTTCTTCGGTTACACCTTCAATTTGACAAGGAACAAATGACAAAGAACAAAGCTAGATAAATTATCCTTTTGGCTTATGTGCAAATATGCCAACAGTTATACAAACAAATCATCAAAATTCATAAAGGTCCAGAAGCAAAGCTTCCAACTATGACAAAATCCATTGTTACTATGCCAGAATGGATAGAGTAAAAATGTTGAGTTGATAATATGAAAAGAATACAACATGTGACAAAATTGTATCAAAAAGATTGGTTGTAGGCCTTGATCTGAGAATCCAAGAAAAGCCAAAAACGATAGCATCAGGACTCCAGTGAATTGAGAACTAGAGAACCGTGTTCTTATCTGTATGGTGTAAATATACATATTGGCTCAAATGTATTCTATACCTAGAGGTAAAAAACAACGACAAAGTCAAAACAATATTTTATCCATAAATGGTTTTTACCATGAGATAAAGACATGTCAATCTCATGGCTGCATATGGATACCTGTGAATTTCATTTTTCTCTTCCCTTTGCTGGCTTTTTTCAGATTTGCCCAAAATCTTTAATCACATGTTTGTTTGCACGAATAACTCTATTCCTTATAAATTTTGATGGAACAACTATATTTGGTTAAAAAAATAAGACCGACTACAAAATCATGATAAAATAATTATTCTTTTTATCCAAATTAGCTACTCCCACCATCAAGATAAGCAAAAGATATTATGCAGATTCATTTTTTCAATATGCGATAAGGAAACATTTTATTTGCAAGGATATCTTGTTCTTTTGAAGATTTTTCCTTAACTAGTACTTAAGAGAGTTATTTGCAAATAAAACATAGGAATAGAAATAAGAACAAAGCATATACTCCATTTGAGAAACAAACTTAGGAATGCGTATATCTATTCCATGTGTTCATCTACCAAGAATAATTATTCTCTTCCTGATCAATCCCATTCCACAAACTAAACATGGTGTGAGAAATTATGTTTCAACCTTCTGAAGTATGTGAAACCATTGCAGCCATTGTATGCAACTTCATCTAGTCAAGCAAGCAGTCAGCAACATCATCTGCTACTCATGACATATTTTGGTCTAAACTGGCAGCTTACTAGATAGATTTAGGGCATGGGTCATGAGGTGTAGTATAAAATGAGTTTCAGAGTTTGGAGGAAATTTTGAAAAGAAGTGAACTCTAGGGTTCAAATATGTTTCCCCATATACACTTATTCTAAAGTTGAAAGGTATTTTAAAAAAAAAATCAACATCAGCTGATTACAAATGTCCTGGGACTATAAGGCTATGGAAAAACTTGCACATGTAATTTAGCAAGATTGACTTCAAATCAAAACTAAGGGTAGGTTGGTCTAGTAGAGCAATAGCATACCTTCTTATCTAAAACAAGCCATTCATCAGTAGAATCATTAACCAGAGTACCACCAATAACAACATTGGTTGTCTGTGCAACCCTTCCTTCAGCTTTTGATACTTCTGGATAAAATGACAACAGAATTTAACAAATTGAAGGTAATGAGAAAATGTGGAAGAAAAATTACACAAAGCCTCAAAAGCATTTGCCAATAAAACAAGATATACTTTTAACATTTTGGTGACATAATATGACATCTCAGCAGATCACAATTTATGCTTCCTTGCCAAACCACTCCAAAAGCAAATGAATATATGAAAGCATCTCGCCATAAACAATTATTTTGAGGGGAAGAAAGTTAAAATGAGACAAAGGGAAGGGAGGGATTCAAAGTCCTCTAGTTTGGGGCAACAAATTAAAGAAGGGGAAGAAAATCAAAGGAAAAAAAATCCCTTCCTTTCCCTCCATTTATACATGTCGCAAATTCACTGAATTTTAGGAATTAGGAACTGGAGTGTTGATGGATATTATCTCCATTTAGTTCACCTTACTAATTAGTACCTAAATAAAGGAAGACATTTCTCCTTTCCGCAGCCTCTTTCCCTTCCTTCCCCTCTCTTCTCTTTTTTCTTCTTCTAAACAAGCTCTAACAGAGGACAAAACCATTTGTCAATAATATATGCTGACAGCTTACTTGTTGTCTCCATGGTTGTATTTTTTTTCCTGATTGCCCTTTACAGACTTTCTATTTTAAATTGTCTTCGATTCAATTTTCCACCCGATGCATATGAGTTCCACAATCAAAAGACTAGAACTAACAAAAATAGCTCGGTAAAGTAAAAATTGAGCCAGGTGACAAAAATCAGATACCACATGTCTTACTAACTATCTGCACATGTGGGGTTCGATGCTGGGCCAGTGAGGCCCAAGGAGTAGCATTGCCAATAGTGCTAGGCACTTAGGCCCAATTACAGCTCAAGCAAGTAGTAACCCTTTTTCAGGTTGTTTAGTGTGATACAACATGTTTTCTGGTGGGTTTTTACATTATGATGACCAATAAAACACGATGCAAATCTTTTAATCATGGGGCTGTTTCAAAGCCTAGACGTGGGATACTGCGTGGAGTCTGTGAAACACTAGAAAGCTTGTAGAAATGAGAATTTTACTTCTTTGGTATAACTTTTGATATTCGAGAAGTGTTGGAGGTGAAGTTTTTATATTTTCTGCATTAGTATTGAATTAGGAGTCTCTGGTATAGTGTGAGGGTTTTGTATGAGGTGTGAACAATGATTTATCTGTTTCTCATTGCACTTTTGCTCTTTTATTAGATAAACTTTGATTCTCCCCATAGAACTGGATTATAGTAAATGTCTAAACTTTCTATTATTTTTTCTTTGTGTTCTCCTACCACAGATAATGATGATCCTAACGAGGTAACATATGGAGAAGATGATTCTACATTCTTTCTTTGAGTGTGTGTGTTTTTCTACCATGGAAGATGAAAATCCCAACAAATTGGCTTATGGTGGAGACGTGATTCCACATTCTACAAGCATTGAATTAGGTTTTTCAAACAGTGGTTAGAAGCAGTATATTCTAACAAATGATTTTAGACTGGTCTTCAACCCAAACAAGTTCTTTTAAAGCACTTGCGGTAAAAATCCACCTGATTTTTTTTACAAGGCAGATTATACATATATATCTGCTCAGACTAAGACCATATAGACAAAACTCCTTTTTGACGCTATCATCTCTGTTATCACTGACTAAACTTGGCTTGCCAACCTCCCACAAAAAGAAGGTAAGACTTAATAACACTATGGAAACAACAAATTTAACCCAAATCAAAATTGGTTGAATGATACTAACTCTGCTTCCAACTTCACATTATAATAACATCACAAGAATCGCAATGAAAATAACGTGAACAACGTGCAACGAAAGATCAATAAGCTCCCATGATCTTTAAACACATGGAAGAAAGTACAAATCCTTCCCTAACGTTCAACTAAATATAGTACACAGTTGCATTCATTTCCCAACAAAATTAAGAAATAATAATAAGAAGAAAACTGATCTGATATAGAAAGCCAAGATTACAAACTAGAGACAGACTAACCTGAGATGGCCTTAAGGACGGCCTCCTGGGGCGGATCCTGCTCGTCCTGAGGGGAGGCGGGCGACGGGGCGTTACCTTGAGAGCACCGAATCCGGGTGGTTCCAAACCAAGCCTTACCTCGGCGCCCAAGAAGCGGAAGAGAGGAAGCGAGAACAGTGCTACGGGAGAGCCGCCATGGCTGCTCCGAGAGCAGCATCGACCAGATCGCGACAGCCTTGCAGGCCATTTCCGAGATTCCTCTTCCTGGGCGTTCGCGGTTGGGGACGACGGCGGGCGGCAGATTAGGGTTACGTTGTGAGCCGGAACGGTCGAATCGGGTCTGGTCCGACCAGTTAGAAGTGTCCGAATGGTTCGATTGAGCCGGAATGGCTCGGGCTAAATTAGCCCACCTACAAAAGCTCCAGGCAGAGCAGAGGCAGCAAGCCATGGCAGATAGTGATCTCCGCCGGGCCGTAGCCCTTCCGCTGTGGTTGGGGTCTCCAACGGCGGAGGGGCCAGGTCGGCGTTCGGAGGCTGGTTCGGAGACGGCGGTAGCCCCCGGGCCGCGCGCCACCGTGATCTCGATCACCAATCCTTGCGTGTACTCCGAGGAAGTAGTTTCCGTTGTCGTCGGCCAAGTCGAAGAGGGCGAAGAAGGTGGAGTCGAAGATCTGGATCGCAGCGTTGCTCGAGTTCGTGTTGAAAACTGGATAAAGATCGGATCTTGATCGGTTAATCGAGGGGAAAAGATGATTTTTGGAAGAGATAAAGTAAAAAAAAAAGGAGGACTTTTTCGCGCTGAGGTAATCGGCGATGCAGAAGTTTCGGGCCGGCGGCGGCGGTGCGATTAGCGCAGGGCGGAGCAGGCGAGGAGATGGCGGTAATGGCCGTCGCCGCCGAGGGCACTCCCATGGCCATGGATGTTGCCAGTTGCAGCTAGTGATGTGGCTCCCGTCAAAATCTTTATAAAAAAATGATTTTTATCATACCTGACGGGTGACGTCATGGCGTGGGTCCCGACTTGGTTGCGCCACCGCGATACACCTGCGATCGTCGGTCGGGTCGAATGGCTCCTCTCGCACGTGACTCCAGATTCTTCGAAACACGTGCGGAGAATAGCCAGCGAGGCCGACACTTTCCTATTTAATTTCGTTTTCGAAAGCTGTGCGCCAGGAGGCAATAGGCCCAAAATATCATTAAAATATAGCACTAGATTCTATGGCGGGGCCCTTGGGGAGCTGCCACGTCGGCACGCTTCCCGGGGCAATAACGTGTGCAGTCTCCACAAGTGTACGCGACGACAAAATTAACCACTTTAATTAAATCAAGCCAAATGGAGCAATTAAATTAAATTAATATTTTCTTTAAAAAATAAATATATAACTCTAAATAACAATGATATCGAATAATTATTTTAGTAACGTGTGAGAGTTAAATTCGCGTAATAATCACGTGGTAATAATTAATAAAGGTTCATACCACTTTAATTAAATTATTAAGGGTGGTTAGACCAACTATCAAGACTAATGACTGAGAGCGTTTAGTTAGCGGTGATATTTTTTATGAAATATTTATTTTAAAAATGTGATATTTGCATGTTTAGTGTATAATATATTAATAATTTGAGAATTATATATCTTAAATTCCTCGTGGAGCATGAAAATATTAATCAAATCACAACTTTAGTAATTGCTGATTCACCAAATCTGAATCTTGATTTATTTATGCTACCAAATCACATTATTATGAAATTACTTAAAAGACCTTTGTGTTTAGGTTTATTTTGAAATTACTCTTAATATTTATTATTTTTTTAAATATAGTAAAAATAACGATTAAAGGTAAACATGGTAAAAAAAAAAGAAAAGAATTGATCCCCGCCCTCACGTGGAGTGCACGTGGCGGCTGGAGGCTATGATTGGCTCTTAAAGGTTAAGAAGAGGACATGGCGAAAGAAGATCTTGCAGAGGGCAAAGATGGAGATTCTGCAACATGTTAGCGTAAGGAGGGAGACAAGAGCAGCCTGTTAGGATGAGTGGAAGCACGGTGACACTCTCTCTCTCTCTCTCTCTCTCTCTCTCTCTCTCTCTTGCAGCTTTGCAATGGATAGCAACCACACTCTGTCACTTTTGGCTGGACTTTTTGCACAGTTGCAGCTTGCTACTCTGCTCTGCTCTCTCTCTCTCTCTCTCTCTCTCTCTCTCAGTAACTTTGGCAATAATTCTGGCTAAAGCCTTTTGTGTGTCTCCCCTAGGGTTCATCTCTACTTAGAGGGCACCTCTGCGTTCTATGCTGTCTCGTTCAGGAGCTGTGCTCCCACTGTACTCGTGCTTAACTCCACCTCTCTTTTAACCTCCCTACCTCCTCCTATTCAATGCTTGAGTAATTCAAGCGCCAGCCGGTGCTGTTGCTGCTGTTCCTGCTCTGCTCGTAAGCCTTGCCTTGTCTGCCTCTGTCGCCCTTGCGTATCCCCCCTTTCATCTTGGCGAGTGGAGACTTTTAGTGGATTCTTCGACTGTGCGAAGCCTTTTGCGAGCTTGTTGGATTTCTTCTTCGCTCATTTGCTCAGCGTTTGATGGAGTGGAGCAGCTCCAAGGTGCCGTCTTGGGACATGGCGGAGCTGGAGCAGGGGGCGGAGCTCAACGTGGGCGCTTTGGTGGGTCCGAGCTTCGTCCTGGGGAGCCAGAGCGGCGGGTTGGTGGATTGCTCGGTCGATCTGAGGCTGGGTGGGTTGGGTGAGTTCGGGCCGCCGGAGAGGTGGCTCCCCGTACCCGCAGCGCCTTCGGGGGCGGCGGCGGCGGCAGCCGTTCCGTCTAGGAGAGCCCGGGCGGGCGGCAATGGCGGCGGCGCCTCGTGCTTGGTCGACGGGTGCAAATCCGACCTCAGTAACTCCCGGGAATATCACCGGCGGCACAAGGTCTGCGAGGTCCATTCCAAAACGCCGGTGGTGATGGTCGGTGGCCAGGAGCAGCGCTTCTGCCAACAGTGCAGCAGGTAATGGAGCAGGGCTTCCTGCAAAATTTGTCTTCATTTCCATGGCTGAGCTCGTAAACTACTTCACAACAGGTTTCACCAACTGGTGGAGTTCGACGAGGTCAAACGTAGCTGTCGAAAACGCCTAGACGGCCACAATCGACGCCGAAGGAAGCCTCAACCAGAATCCATCAATCCCGGCAGCTTATTTCCAAACACTCAAGGTATGATCTCGATCGAACAATGTACGTACTGTGTCTGTACTCTGTGCTCGTGTGACTAGCTAGCTGCTGGTTCAGCTGATTTCAGTAACCTATAATCTGTGCGCAGGAGGCAGCTTCTTAATGTACCCTCCTCCTCATGTGATCCCATCTCCAACACGAGGGCACAGCACCTGGTCCGGGATCATCAAACCTATGGACTCTCCCCTACATGCGATCGACAGCCAGCAAAGCTTCTCTGTCTCATCGAGCACCAAAAACATAAAGCAGTTCTCTTTTCTGCAAGATGACAGCAGCCGTTTCTCGCGGCCCGCATTCCAGCCCATGATGAAGGCGACGTCGCCAGCAGAGAGTGGCAGCAGCAGCAGCAGCAAGGTTCTCGCCGGAGGAGTGCCTGCGCAAGTCTTCGACTCCGACTGTGCTCTCTCTCTTCTGTCAGCAGCTCAGGAAAACGGGGGAATCGGCGTCGGCGTCGGCCAACTGCTGCCTGCCGGAAGGATACCCGTGCACCGGCCTCTGGTTTCCGATCTCGCCTACGCCACTGCCACTGCTCGACCTTCGAGCTATGCTTCGGCGCAGCCTGCCTTTTCCTGTTTCGGTGATCCAGAAGGCAATGTGTTCGTTTGCGAGGCCGAGGGCGGCCTTCAGTGCCAGTGCGTGTTCAATGCGATGAGTGGAGGAGGGTCGTCCGGCGAGGCCTCCCAAGCTCTTCCATTTCCATGGCAGTAGCTCGATAGATGTCTGCACTTTTCATGATCAATTACAGTCACTGATTGTTGGTGCGAAGAGATTACAGATTATGTTCTAGTTAGTACATGAATTCAATTCAGGATCTGGATCTGCATGCATGTGCCGATTGTCCTCATCCTAAATGTGTACTGTCGTTTTAAGGTTTCAGGAGGTTTCAAGCGCCCATGAAAAGCTACATTTTCCACTGTCTACGTACTGCTAAATCTAGCGCTTAGATCGGTCGAAGTTTTAGTGAAGCTTTGTGCCATCGCTCTAGTCAACTCGATATCTAAATTTTAAGTGGAATTGGTGGACTTGTTATGAAAATCTAAATGTCAATCGACAGTTTTTAAAGGATAATACTTGTATAATGGATAATCTTTTAGTACAATCCATGCTATATGAATTTCGTAATACCAGTCTTAAATTATATCTATTAGAAGTGAGTATATTTATCATTTCTTTAGTGTGTTTTTTTAGTGAGATAAAGATCCATTTACTTAATATTAAGTAGACTTTTTTATTTGAGTATAATAGATTTCTCATTTAATTATAATAAGTATATGAAAAAACAATTATTGTAGGTTATCATAAATTTTTTATATTAAGGAATATTGATTTAATTATTTCATGGATCAAATGGAATCTAATCACTAAACTATTTTGAAACAAATAAAAACAATATATTGAAAACAATTTTTTATTGTCTTCCATAAATTTAAAACATAAAATAAAATTAGATACGTGCTCAGGGAAAAGAGATGCATCTTTTGATAGAAAACTTTTGAAGTGAAAAAAAAAAAACAGAAAGACAAGTGCGGGCTTACAAAAATGTACCTGAATATACTGAGCAGCAGGCTCCATCATCGGCGAGAAGCGGTGAGCGAGAAGGGCATGCGAATCCAGGCAAAATCCAAGCAGTGGCTTCTGCGATAAGACAGCAAGAAATGGCCGACATGCTGTAGCCAGGGAAGCAGATCTTGGCCTCCTCTCCCTATCCTATCCGATCAGATCAGCACTTGTACACCTCGGCACTGATACGCATGCACGGCATCCGACCCAATGCAACAGCTCGCTCCCCAATAGCAAGCTTTTTAATTGTCGTCATCATTATTCACAGAAACATTAATTTGACACTGCACAGCACTGTCTGGTGGGTGGTGATGGATAGGGCCGTCTTATTCACGCATAGTCAAGCTGCTGCAGCTGCCAAGTGAGATGCATCATCAATCAGTGGTTGCGGGTGATGGCTTCAATCAGTGTGTGTCCCCTGTGCCCTACCAAATTTGAGGTGACATCTCCTTGGACAGCTGTTGGGCCCTTCGAACAGCCTTGGAACAGATACACCCTGTTGAAACAATTAAGCAGCGCATTACGCTTTAAATTTAATTAAAACATCTACTTTCGAAATAATTAAGCATTCCACTTGGTTAATCAGTTTACTCAACAGCTCAATCCCAAGCCGCTCAAGGACTAAACTCGTCCAACCAGGCTGAACCTCCAGAACTCCATTTGACCTTAGCTAAGCTTGACTTCCTCTGTCCTCATTTCCAATTGAGGTTTGAGTTCCTAGTCAACTTGAAGGATTTTGAATTGGCTTGAAAAGTGCTGGCCAGAAAACTAAAAGGCTGGTATCTAATGAGCAAAAATGATTTCTTTCTGCCACGAATTTACTAGGCCCCATATAAAATAATTCAACCCTATGTGCTAACTATCAATCATCCGGAAACGAGTTCCAAGAGTGCTTACCAAAGTCACCAGAAATCAGCTTCTTGTTGATGTAGATACAAAGCAACTAGTTCTAGACAGCTTGAGCCGGAAAACAGAATCCGTTTATCCAGATCACTACAAGAAAAGTCAGGGAGAAAGTATGAAACCAAACAAAGAAATAAATAACAAAACAGATTATGATTATTGACTATAGAGCGACAGACATTAGCATCAAACCATGGCATGATGTTCTCTTAAATCATATCATCAAGAATAGTGTTTTATGCAACCAAATTTGCCGGATTCAAATAAGGACCTGCCAAATCTCCTCCAAATAAATGGCACATGATCCGTCTTAACAAGCAGAGATTCACAGATGCATGGTAAATAAAGGTCATGACTAAACCATTGTAGACCCTCGAGAGGTTTAAACCCACACGACCAAAGAGCAATATTACAGAACAAACAATTAAAGACAAGTGGACAAGCAATATTTGTTCGATCCCAAATCCATCGCATGTTGTCGCTCAGCTACTGCACATCTAGTCCAGGAGCAAAAGATTGCTCAGGCATAGTTTAGACGGAATATGTCATTCAGTACATAGAAGCTTCCTTGTGGCGTTGGCATAAGTTGAAACATCTGCAACAAAAACACAAACCGATCAACTTCCATTGAGTAATAGGACTGCTGTACATATATGGCTATCACAAATTCCATGCACCGAGCCAAAATTGAAGATCAATAGCACTTAGTGAGAAAAACAGTAAGAAATAAGATCACACCAAGACTTTTACCAACAAAATATAAACAAGAATCAGTATACGGCTATATCCAAAAAATGAGGCACTGGAGTACTTTGACTGATTGGTGGATCATGTGATCAACAATTTGGCAGATCAGGACTGGTCAATTGAGCTTCTTATATTCCATACCGTTCTGAGATCAAAGATTTAGGAAAAGTGAAAATGATCAAAAATCAAATTGAGCTAATGTTAAAACCCTATTGACACATGATTGATCCCAAGTCGACAAAACACTTTAGTCGACCAAGGCTCACTTGCAATCATGTGAATCTACTCAAAGGCACCACTCTGGTCATTTACAACAACAAACTATTACATGCACCACTTTTTAGGTAAACAAATTGCCTCTGAATAAAATCTTCAACATTGTAAATCAAAATGTCTAATTTAATGTGTTGAATCTGGCATGACCCAATGTCTTCTTTTAGCATCATCAACCTCACATTTTAATCTATTCATGTGCCTAATAAATTCTTGACCATGAAAACCAAGAGGCAGAAGGATGTCCATGCTTTATTATTGTAGGAAAGTAAAGTATGGCAACGACAAAAATAATTAGTTAAATGTTGGCAAAAACAATGCTGGAAACTGTGGAGAAAAGATAAATAAATTCAATGGAGAGGAAGAAAATAAACAATGAAAAGTAGATTCTCATATATTTGAAAGGTGCCCCATTAGCCTATTTGCCAGCACATTTTACTGCATATAGCTAAAGTCTAACTCATAAAATTGACAAGAGACAACATGCAGCGTCAGAAAACATTATGAAAAAGAATTTCAATAATCCTATTACTCCTTTCAAATATTATAGCCAAAGCCAAGTTTCAAATAAGGATCATGCTTTGAGTGATTAACAAGATTAGGCCACGTCATGAATGTTAGAAGATGATTGATATAATAAAACATCACATTCTACCATGTAACAAGATTAGTACCATATAAGATACAAGACAAAAGTTGAAATTCACGAATACTTTCAGAAATTCTAGCCATATACCACAACAACTGATTTATGTAACCCAAAAAATCATTTTCATTTTCTAAACATAGCGCCATAAAATTGCAGAAAATAGAATGTATTTGATAAATAAATATCTTTACATTTAACTGGACTTAATAATATCCAAATTATCAAACATATCCAGCATGGATTGAAATTTCAACTGAATCAAAGTTTTAGTAAAATTGAAGTACTACATCAAAGGGAAGCATCCATAGAGCTCAAAATTTCATGGATTTGGAGAAGCATTCACATTTAACTCCAAGGATTAGGAAGTTTCAATGAAACAATAACCACTACGTCTAGTCTTGAACAATGAGGCAATGTTCCTTGGATAAAGAAACTGAGTGGATGGATCAAAGTCAGATATAATTTTATCTCTTCCTTCTTTACTTGAGAGGATGGAACGGATAAAGGCAGATGGAAAAGTTGGGAGAGTCTATGATCAAGGATAACATGGAAATAAGTGATAAAGGGTAATTTGGCATCAAATTGATATATGTTGCAGGATCTGCAAAATTCCTGCCTCTGAATTAATAACAGTGCAATATTGTTCTGTAGTTGTGTGTTGATCATAGATGGTTCCTAAACATGATGAGATACGTTTCACTGATGATCACAAAGTTTATTTGGGTAGCCATTATTAAGAAGCAATAGCAATCCAGAAAAGTCCAGACGTTTTTGTTTGATCTAAAAGAACAAAAACTAAGAGAAGGATAAACGAAGTAAGAAACAGTAATCTCAAGCCGACCTAACGCCAGAAAAGGATAAGAGAAAATTTTATAAGAGCAACTAGCACTACAATTAGATTAGATAGTAGCACACGTAGGGGAATCATAAATTCGACATCCTCTCATAAACTTAGATCATTCAAAAAATTTCAGATCATTGCAGAAAAGAACAATAGGTTATAAATTCTAATAAGGGAAATTTAGATCCGTTATCGACGACCTAAAATTTAGCCGATTATTATCGGTGCAAACCCCAGGGAGTCTAATAGATCTCGATCGGATCAAATAGGCAATCTCGCAGGAAACATACCTGGCTAAATTTGAGCACATGCGACTCCCCACCGACCTGGATGGAGCCGCTGACGAAGACGAGCATGCCACCGGCGGGGCCGGATGGCTGGCAGTCGACGGTGGTGATGGCGTGGGCGCACTGCTGGAAGGGGAGAGACGTAAGCTTCGCGACGATGGCCGCGGCGCCCTGGACCTTGTCGCCCTCGAAGCTGAGCATAGAAGCGTCCTGGTAAAGGCCCCCCAGCGCCGCCCTGTTGCTGTCGAACGTCCGGTAGTAGTGCTCCACGAAGGCCT
The DNA here is from genome assembly GCF_044706935.1 of Curcuma longa. NCBI lineage: Eukaryota > Viridiplantae > Streptophyta > Magnoliopsida > Zingiberales > Zingiberaceae > Curcuma > Curcuma longa. Next base: position 8,137,017 of record NC_133867.1, on the reverse strand, counting down.
TCGCTACCGCATCCGGGTCCATTGCTTCCACCGACGACGGTGAAATCTCGTCCCAACTCCTCCCCTCACTTCCGCCCTTTAATAGCGAAGCGTGAGAGAAGCACAGAGGGGCATTCATTCAGCCCTTCACTGCTGAGATCGCTTCGCTTCTTGCATCTGTAGCGGGTAAAAATTAATCAAATCAGGTAACGGCCCGGCCCATTTAGAAATAAACGAAAACTGATATAATATATTATATTTATTATGATTATGATTATTATTATTATATTTTGTTCGTTTTAACTGCTAGCGTAGACAAGGATTTTTTATAAGATTTTCTATAAAAGATTCCTTTTTGATCGTATAATAATTCAACGGCATCTGTGAGAGGTTTAATTGTATAATCCAACAATTATCCCTAGTTGTTAATGATTACTTATTATAAAGAATGGCTATCAACATCAGATACTTTTAAATCATTATCGGTCAATTAATTAAGAAAGCGTTTTCTAATTTCTATATGGAAATTTTATGAAAACCCCTTGTAGAATTTGCATTTTAGATAAAGAACCCTATCTTCACTCATTCGTTTCATGAAGTAAATGCATATAACATATCTGATTCACATGAATGCCTTTTTTTTTTTTAAAAAAAACTAACAATTGGAAATGAAATTTTTAAAATTGTTTCTGTAAACTTAACAACATTTTTGTCAGGTTTTGAGATCTTGATGTCCAAGAAATCAAACAAAGTAATATCATTATTCTATTTTATTCTCCCAAAACAACTATTTTTTATTTCATTTCTTGGGAATTTGATTCCATAAGTTAATTCTATTGCATGTAAAATTCTATTCTCTAAGTTAACTCTATTTCATAAACCAATGTATTAAAGAAAAACAAAGGCAGAAGAGCTTAAGATGCACACCATCTAGATAAGCTGGTAATTGAGTTGTGTACACTCACAGAACTCATTTGACTGTAAGACCACATGATTAATAGCTATTTGCACTCGTGATCAACAAATAATTTTAAGTTTTTGTGCATACATATTGTTTGTTTGGTTGGTTGATATGGTCGTAGGAACATATTAATAGAAACAGTTGGGTGCATTCATGTCATGTAGTCAGTTTTCTATTCCATTATGTTGGCAAGCATACTGAGCCATGTCGAAAGAAAATACTAGTGAGTTGTTCTCCAGAGCAATAGTAGCAAACTTTTATCTCATTAGGTTAGTGTTCATATCTGCCCATTCAGTATATATATACATAACAAAACAATGTAATAGCTTCCATCTTAGAGAGTTCTGCCTGGTAACCAACCTCACTTAGCACTTTCCTCTGACCAGTAGTCCTCTAGATCTTCAAGATCATCAATATCATCAAGAATAGACTGGTTCAGCCTCTTCCTTGATACCCTCCTATGCTTTTTAAGTTCCAAACGAGGTTCGGCTTGCTTGACACCCATTTCACGTACCTTGTACCTGCAAATTTTGTCAGGTTATTTCATTTTACTCAAGTGTCAAATGCAACTACGATATTAAAGTCATCCAGATATGGAATTTATCCCTTTTATCATACTTCTGGAGGAACAAACTTTATATTCATGCATGAATATAATGGCACGGGTTTTTAAACCATGATATAACTATCAAACTTGATGCTTTGCAAGAGTCCATTTAGTATTGGCTATCTTAATTCAGGATGTAAGGCTGATCACAAGTCAACAAAAATCAAACTATCTGACTAACAACTTTTGTGTTAGAATAAACTCAGATGGATGTACAGATACTTTTTTTCTCTACAATCCTTACCTCACATCACCTTCTCTCTTTGTTCCTATTGTTCGTAATTGGAATTCCTCTCTGATTCTGATCTCATCAAGCAATTGCAAATAATATGGATATCTTTCCCAGTCTGCCTTGATGATGCATCCAGGTTCACCAAGGTGTAAACAGTCGCTAAATGCACATTTAAGGGGGTCACTAGCTTTGTGCATCTTTCTTATCTGAATACATCGAAATAATGATGAATATCAACCAAAATAACAGCAGAGAGCATCATGACAACATTCCATATTCAAACACAACCTCTGGAAATGTATCTGCAAGAGATCTCTTTGTAACTTTCATCAGACTAGGCTGGTTAAAACCAGGAGTGTCAGCAAGGTAGCCTCCACCAGATAGCGGGAGCAAAGAAACATGTCTTGTAGTGTGCTTTCCTTTGCCGCCTTTAGACACATTGCCAACACGCTGTTCTCCCAGCCATTTACTTCTTTCATACTGAAAGATTATGTAAAGTTCTCTATCAGATCATTTATGAAATATAGAATAATCGATTATTAGTTACTTGTAATGACACCCTAACTAATTGATCTGTTTACGCGGATGAGTGAGAGTTATGACAAACACACTCAAATATGAAGCGACCACATAAATCTACCAAGCAACAAAATTCACATAAATCTACCAAGGCCACAATATTATCATATATCCTTCCTGTTTGGCAAACAAGGTCTAAACATCATGAAATATACAAAAGAAATGACATGCAAGAGTCGTTCATACACAATTTTGAAGCAACCACAAAAAACAATATATGCAAGAATGATAAGTAATAAGAAAAAAAAAATACCCACATGCTCAAGTAATTTCTTCATTTCATCTTCATCAGAAACTTCCGAAGTAAGCCTCAAGGAATTGATAAGACTTGACTTCCCAACACCACTTGGACCAACAATTACAGTTGTTTGCCCCTTCAATATGTCCTCAAGAGCAGCCAATCCAGATTTCTGATCAACACTACAAAATAGAGGTTTGTAGCCCCATCCATGTAACCTTTCTTTCCAGGCAGATAAAGTCTGCATCATATACACAAAGCCATTATTGACTTAATCTAAAGATCATTTATTATGACTATAAATCATATTATCCAACAAATAATGCAAATACATTGCATTGAAGGATCACAATTCATCTTCAAATTTAAATAAAAATAACGTTCATTTATTAATGACTATATAATCAACAGCAAGTGAAGGGCCTTGGGTAATACATTGTAACGTTCATTTTGAAAGGGAAGATCCTACAATTTAACCTTTTTTTTTTTTGAAATTTATATTGGAACTTAAAATTTAGAATGTATCACTTGAGTATCACAAAGTACATTATTCAAGTAGAATATAAATGAATAATGTATAATGATTGTGGAGAGCCAAACCTTAGCTGTTTCACACTTTTTAAATTTAACTATAATGTGGTTGCAATATCATAAAATATTTTTCGTTTATCTAAATTGATGAACATGATGATAATGGAAAAGATCAAAACTTTTTTCTACTAGGAAGTTAAAAAGGTTTATCAAGTTATGGGATAAATGATTGTGTGGGTCAAGATACTACCAAGGAAAAATTAGGGAGCATAGGATGGGATGCTAGGTTCATGAAATCCTAGCCCAATTAAGATCGTACTTGAGAATTTGATTAGGCTATTTGCATTATAGGATTATAAGATCCTAAGATCTTCTAGACTGCAAATTTAGCAACCATGATGCCAGTTTTCAATTAATTTCCTGTGGAAGCATATTTCAGCTTTACGATGGATGTTTCTACAAAGGTAATCATGGTTATATAATCTGCTCAATAGCATCTAATATTCAATTATCCTTCCTGTCTTCATTACAACATCTAGTCAACATATCCATGGAATAAGGCACATTTGTCTGCAAATGCACCTACCGAATCCAGCAAAACCTCTTTATCAACACCCAAACCATTCATAAAATCTATTGAAAATCTGTGATATTCTTTTTCACAGATCACCTTGATGATGGAGATATCTATAAACCATCTTGCAACCTGTTCATTGTTAAGCCTAATTATAGTGATGGTTCTTGTTCTTCTCAGGCATATGACATTTTATTTTTATAAAATACTAGATAAAGAGGCCCATTTTAATAGAGAAAGGTCAACTATAAGTTCTCTCCAGCTAGAATGTGCAATAAATTATAAAATTATCACATGGATACTAAATATGACTCTGCTGTACTCGCTTGATGGATCTGTTTCACATCAGGTTTTCATGTGTGTGTTTCAGTGCTAACTCACTGAGAATAATCATGCTAGTAGTATAAGAATCAGCGGATCACACATTTAACCAAGTAAGAATGTCAAAATTTGACCCGACCCACCAACCCAACCTGATCCAACCCGAAAAAAATCAAGTTAGGATTGAGACTTTTCGGGTTTGGGTTGGAGATTTTAGATTGACTTAAATTTGGGTCAAGTCCAAGTCAGATTTTGGTCGACCTGGGTTGATTTGGATTTAGGGTTTAGGGAATTTTTTTAAGGGTTAAATCAAATTTTATTTTAAAAATTAAGATGTTTTATGTAATATTAATATGACCATGATAAAATATTGAGATAAAAATGAAGAATTATGGGGGGAAATATCAAAAAAAAAAAATTGGGTTAGCCGGGTTACACGGCTTTGGGTTTAGGGTTGATTTCGGATTAAGTCCGGTGCAGATTGAGATTTTTTAATAATGTTTTTATTTCAACCCGACCCGGACCCGAACCTGAACTCATCTGAGTTGACACCCCTAGAACCAAGAAGCTAGTTCTGTTGTTAAGCAGCGCTACTTTGCACAGAGCAATAGACTATAGTAATGCACACACCTCGACCTCGACCATAAGAAGTGAATTTGACAGACTGATTGAGTACTCATTAACATGGAAGTGTAAACGCATAAACAAACAACCTAAATGTGATGATCAGTTAATAAAAAAATCAAAAAAAAAAGCTGAACAAAGATAGCTACACTCAAACCTCGTCGTCAACGAGCTCCGATTTATTCATGGCTAACGTGAGCGGCAACCCAGTGGATTCTGCTTCAACCAAGAACCGAGTTAGCGTGAACGGCTCCGGCTTCGGCTGATCCATCGAGAAAAGCACCAACAGATGATCAACATTGGCCAGCGGCGGATCCAAAATCTCTGAGTTCCGCTGAAACACGTCCTCGATCATCCCCCTTCTGTCCACCCAGTCCACGGAACCGACAAGCACCTTGTCACCAACGAGCACCCGCCTCTTAATCTTTTTAAGCAGAGCCCTGACGACGCAGAGCAGCTCCCGCCCAATCCGCGGATCGTCCCCGAAGAAGCCAGGGCTGTCGGGGGCTCCCCCAGCAGACTCCACGATGACACGCATGAAGTTAGCCTGGGCGGCGGCCACAAGGCCGACGGCCTGGGAGGGGAGGAGGTGGTGGCAGCGCTCGTCGTTGGAGTCGAGCGTGGAGGAGGTAGAGGGGAGGTCCTTAACCGTGTCCCTGGCCTTGAGGAGGTTCTTATCTGGGGCGGACTTACGGGACGTGTCGCGGGAGAAGGAGGAGGAGAGGGCGGCTGCTGAGGCGGCGCGTGAGGGAACCCGACGGAGGAAGGCGGACGCCGGCGGGAGGGCCTGGAGGCGTAGGGCAGCGAGAGAGGAGAAAGGCCGCATCGGAGGGATGAGAGAAGAGCTAGGGTTAGGGAGTTTCGTCGCCGGAGTGAAAGAGGGCAGCGAGTGGAACTGGAAGTGGGAGGAGGCGGCCCGGGAAGGTTCTAGACTAGAGACCAACTAGTTATGGTTGGTATGTGGCGTCTAAAGCCCAAACCCTCCCACGATGACGGATGAGCATCACGTGGCAAATTTTAAAATGAACCTCAAGATTTAACAACTTCTTTTAATGATACCCTTCAATATTTCATTAATGAGAAATGATATACTGCACGATGAGGAATGCACGATTCGTGCGTGACACCGTCGATCCCCGCCGCTTTCACTGTGCCGTTCAACTACTGCCGGCTGCCACCTCGGACGCGATCGACGTGCTGCTTGCCGACGCTTCGTCCGACGTCATATTTCAATCGGATTGTGGGCAGAACGCCACTGGTGACCACGATCAGACCAGATTCCAGTCAAATCGTGGTCGGAATCAAACTGAGGACGGGCCAACGTCGCACGCCAATCCTTCCTCGGTCGGTCTTCGGTCGTGATTTGATCGGAACCGGCCAAATTACGTCGGATTCCTACCACAATTCGATCGTAATCCGACGTCGGACGAAGCACTGGCGAGCGGCGTGTCGATTGTACGTGCCAGAGGCGACGACCGACGGTAGCTGGACGGTGCAGTAAGGATGGCGCCAGCGGCGGTGGGTCGGCGGTGTCGCACACGAGTCGTGCATTCCTCGTCGCGTAATATATCATTTCTGTTTCATTAATATACCGTCGGATGGTGCGACGAGGGTGGCGGCAGCAGCGGTGGATTGGCGGTGTCGTGCACGAGTCGCGCAGTATATCATTTTTGTTTCATTAATATCAAACAACAAGTGCAAAACTACTAAGTATAAGAGAAGTCATAGTTAAGCCAATTAATCTAGTGTCCATATGTTCTTCAGTTTCTACTTTCTCATCTTCAGGGATCCATTAAAAGCAACTGATACCCTTCCAAACATCCAGTAACTGAGGGATCTGCAATTAAGGCCGCACTTAATTATACACAACTATACATTTCTTACCATTCACACCACCACAATTAATTGCCGTATTAAGAGTAACTTCCATAGTTTAAAACATATTAATTCATGCATGCATGTGTACATAATGCTGTATGTTTCAGAACATCTCTCTTCCCTGCCATGGAGTTTGGAAGCTTCAAGGTAGACATGGGGGACGACCTCTTCCAGCACCAAGATCTCCTGCAGTTCGTCGGCCCGTTGGATGAGATATTGAATGGCTTTGATAGTCCATTTCCATTCAGTGAAATGGAGAGCTGCAGGGTGCCATTGGAGAGCATCCAGTTGCCGTTTTATTTGACAGATCAGAGATCCATCGGCGGGATGACGCCGGCGCTGCAGCAGGTCCCGATGGCTTATCCGAGCGACTCCTCCGCCGTGGCTTTTGATGAGCTCTCCATCATCGTCAACAATAAGCCTCAAGTGGAAGTCGACGTGCTGATGAAGAATAAGTCTGCGAAGAGAAATGGCGGCAAGGCGCAGAAGAAAACCAGGGGGAAGAAAGGCCAATGGACAGCTGAAGAGGACAGGCAATCTCTGTTTCCTTCTTTGATCTCTCGAGAACGTGTATGAATAGATTACTTATTTACTCTGGTTTTTCAGATTGTTGATCGGTCTGGTAGAGAAGCATGGTCTGAGGAAGTGGTCTCAGATTGCGAAGGTGATGCATGGAAGAATCGGAAAGCAGTGCAGGGAGAGATGGAACAACCATCTCAGGCCAAATATCAAGGTTAAGTTATTCTCAATCTTGTTAGGTCGTCGTCGATCGTATTTTAGTTTTCTTTCTTTCTTTCTTTTGTGAGTCTTTTGAGACGCAGTGCAGAAGGAGACGTGGAGCGAGGAGGAGGACAAGATTCTGATCGAAGCGCATTCGGAGGTCGGTAACAAATGGGCAGAGATCGCGAAGAGGCTCCCCGGACGGACGGAGAACTCCATCAAGAACCACTGGAACGCCACCAAGCGCAGGCACATCTCCCCGCGGTGTCGCCGCCGGGCCATCAGGAACAAGAACAACCCCAACTCCGGCGTCCTCCTCCAGGCCTACATCCAAGGCTTGATGATGGACGGCGCCGCACCACCGGCCACGGACGATACCTCCAAAGCGAGCGCCGGCGCCTTCACTGGAAACGACGACCACTCCGCCTCCGCCGACGACTTCAGTGACTTGACCGGCCTTCTGTTCGACGACAGCGGCGAGGGGGAGCTGGACGAGCGGGAGATGAAGGTGGGAGCAGGTGAGACTGGCGGGTACCTGTCCGAGTTCCCGCTCGGAGGCGGCGAGGGGTTGGATTGGGATCCGGAGGAGATGGGCGAGGCGGCGGGGCTGTGCTGGGGGGACGACGGCCAAGCGGAGATGGAGCTGATCGAGATGATCTCCTGTTGCCAAAGCGCACAGCGTTGACGATTGAATTTATAATTAAAAACAAAAATAATTAAATAGTCACACACACACATTCATATAATACACACACCTGATAATAATAATTAACTAATACAGTTAATTATTTTAAAAATATAGTGATTATTATTTACTTTTGATACAATTTGATTTTTATTGAGTTGGAGATAACGCAATAAAGAGGATATTCTTAGAATCGTTGGTTATGGCTAATTTGTGTTTATCTACAGTTGCCCTATGAGTAGCTTTCTACACACATGGCATATCACTTGCTAGCATCTGTCTAGGTCGCTCCCAAAATATAACTGAGTTAATTATGATGAAGCATAATTGTAGAAGAGAGCAAGGGTTTAAATCTCGGCGAAGCCCAGCAATATCCTCCTCCGTCATTGTTAACTGCAGTTTCTCGATTTACTTCTTCATAGATAGTTGTGGGACCAACTGTACGAGACCGTTGGGATAACGGATTTCACCTTTTACAGAAGAATAACATCTACCTATACTTGATCATGGGATGGGATCGAATGATTCGATCGGGCCGGATCCATAACCGGATCTAAAATGGATTGAAATTGTTATTCGCTTGGTCCCTATTGGGTCGTTTATGATTATGGCCCTATATTAATTGTGAATCAGTGGTTTTCAACGATTCTGATAGTTGGAATCGTCGGTTGACCTACGATTTCAGTTATTAGATTTTTTAAATTTATTTTAAACGATTGAAATAGTTTAATCTTTTTATCTATGATTATGATTTTAATAATTATTATTTTTTTAAACTATATAAATAGGGGATTCATTTCATGTTGTTTTTTTAATTTTAAAATCTCGATCATTTTTAACTTTAATCTTAGAAGTTTTGATGTTGTAATTGCTATAATTATGTATCAATTAGAATTTAGTAGCTGTTACAACGCGCCTCATTAACTTATGAATTAGACAGGAAATATATGTAGGATAATAATAAAAATAATATTAGATGATAATTATATAGTGTGAATTCTTTTGTCCTTTGATTAAATAAATAAAAAAAATACTCTTTCGAAAAATCTTCTTGATCTTGCTAATATTATATAAAATATCAATATATATATATATATATATATATATATAATATTTATACAAATTATAATTTATAATGTGAATTAAAAATTAATATATCTAAAACATAAAATATTAATATTAATAATATTAGTAATTTAAAATTTATAAAAAATATAATTTTTATTAATAAAATGGATGAAACATTCACATGAATCTTAAATTTCAAATAGAAACTTTTACGATTTCTTTTGATTTTAATGAAATAAATAGTGTGGTAGATTTTAATATTTTATGATGATAATCACAGAAGATTCAAAGTTCTCTATTCTCTCTATCATAATATAAGATAATATAAGAAATTTTAATTTATTTGGTGTCAATCGTTATTGTAGATCAATAGACGTTTAATTTCGAAGATAATATATTGAATAAAAGATAATTTATTTTATTATTTAAAATATTATTTTATGATTGAACGAGAACTGCAAAAAAAAAAAAGAATGTAATTTTTAAATAAGTAGAAGAATTTGATATAAAAAACTAATACTACATAAATGAATGAAAGTAAATAATAATATTATTTCATAAAATAAATAAGATTATAAATATATGCAAATTAAATGAGTTTGATTCCCTTTATTTTAAAGAGATAAGTTACTTAAAGAAGTACATATTCTTTTTATATTTTTAATAAATTTATTATTATTATTTAAATAATAATTTGAAAATGATCATGAATCATGAATTCAATTATAACGAACTACTTCAAATCAGGAATCATCACTGTCCTGAAAGATTAAGATTAAGATTAAGATTGAAGTTAAGGTTAAGGATGACGAACTACGATCTTGAGTCGTTGGACCGTCGAAACCATGGTAGGGGGTCTACGTCGATCTTCAAGCTTCTGAAAATGATACGTGGAGTCATTTGCAACGCAATTATATTGATTTCTTTAAATCATGAACAAATAAATGAGACAGGTTTATCTCTTGAAAAAAATAATTCAATATTTACTAACTAAAAATGATATTTCATGTTTTTTAAATTAAAATCTGATAGATGTCATCTCTCGGTATAAATAATCTAACGGAAGTAAATAAGTTAAATATTTTTCTAATAGTATTATTATATTAATTTAAAATTTATTTTATTACACTTTCCGAATATTATAAGACAAGACTACAAAAGAACATCGTTACAGTCAAATAACAGGCCATGCTACAATACATCACATTATCCACACAGAATGTGCCACGTTGCTGTCTGGGGTTCACTGACAGCTATACGCTGTCGCCTGTCCGCCGCGTATTCTATCCGTAGCACGCTCGTCGCTACCATATGGCCACGCTCGTAGCGGCGGCGGCCACCGCGAATCCGACCGCCCAGCACTTCGCCTCGCCGACGGCCGCCACCGGAGGTCCACTGCCGTTTAGAGAGGTGTCGTTCGTAGTCCTCCGGTAAGGTCCCAGCCACTTGGCTACCATGTACCTCTCCTTCCGCCACGGCGGCACGTGAAGGCCCTGCGCCTTGAGGGACCTCCGCGCCGCCTTCCCCACCACCCGAACGACCTGCCGAAACTCCTCCGGCCGAGCCACCGCCACCTCCGGAAGCGCCGCGATCACCTCCTTGTAGTCCCCCTTCTCCGCCCGCGCCACCTCGAACTCCTCCGCGAAGCTCAATTCCACTATGTAACGCCGTCGATCCTCCTCCTCCGTCACCACATCGACGTACTCGTAACTTCCGGCGCTGAGATTCCTGGAGCTCTCCCACCGCACCTTGCAGACGCCAGCATTGTAGCCCATCTCTCTCAGCCGGGTCATCACGGCGCGTCGGTAGGCGGTGCCGCGTGGTCGGAGAGCGACCAGGTCCGCGGCGGAAACAGAGACGTCGCGGAGGAGGCGGAGGCGGAGCGGATCATCCCCGTTAGTCCACCCACGGACGAGATCCGCCACGTCGGCGGCGGCTCGGCGGTACGAGCGATCTCGGTCGTCGGATGCATTCTCGACGGGGTCGTCGGCTTCATCCAACGGCGAAGAGGAGGAGTCGGAGTCACGGTCGTCATGGGAGTCGCAGTCGAAGAAGGCATGAACGAGCGAGCAGAAGGCGGCCTCGTGCTCGCTGCCGCTGCTGCAGGCGTATCCGGCGATGAGGCGGGCCTTGGCGTCTTCGCCGAGGGCGGCGGTGGCCCGCTTGGCCCGGACGAGAACCGCCATGGCTGAAGCTCGCTCTTGATTTGGGATCGATCGAAGGAAGATGTGACGAAGGTGCTAAATAGACACGGACGGAAAGCGATCACTACTAATCCATTTAAGATATAATAATAATTAAAATTATGAAGATAAGAAGGATAACTAATAAACGAGAAATGGTGCAAAAAGAAGAATATTCGAGGATTAATGCTGCTTTTCTTTTTCTTTTTCTTTTTATTTTTTAATTTTGATACGTACCAAACTTAAAATACAGCTAAATTCGATTGGATATGCCAATCTGTATTCCGTACTGTGATTGGATATTCTCTAGCATAAACATGAAGCTCGGAGTTTGACGCTTATAGAAAATTTAGTAAATGGCATGTTTTTTATGTCAATTAAGTATCAATTATGCCATATTTTTTATACAAAATAGAAGAGTGAGAATTAGCTTCGACATGATTAAATAGATAGTTAGAATAAAATTTAAATAATTAGTGTTTAAAATTATTAGCTAGGTGCGTCGAACATACAGAAAAGCGTCCAGGTTCGATGCACTGATCATGAAACGATTTATCCGGTAAATTATAAGTAAATAAATATATCTAAAATAGTTCACTAAAAATACACTCACTAAATTATATTCTCAATTACACCGTAGAACAAAATAATACCATCATTTTTTTAGTTCATCTATCATGTAAAATTAAAATATAATTTATGTACATTCAAATATTAATTTTTAAAATATTAATCATTATTATAGTTTAAATTCTGATATTTTTATTTATTCTTTTGAGTATTTTATCAATATTTCATACTCCGCCGAACTGCCGAAGCTCCTCACTTGTTATCTTGCATTTACTTGTAGGAGAGGATATGGTTCTAATGTGTTGAATATCTTGTGTTTACTTGGGGTGACTAGTACAATTAGAGGATTCTTGATTGTTAAAACCCATTTCGCATGTGATTTGCCTGATAGTATTGACCTATGCTGTCTGGAAACTTGGAGACGGAAAATGCGGAAACGGAAACGGAAACGGGAAACGGCAATAGTTGAAGTTTCCAGATTTTGGAAACGGCGAAGACCTCATCAAATCGTCACGAAGGGGCAGCAGTGCTAATGGACGTCGACAGGGTATCCGCGCTAGTGGATTTACTGAGGAGGGAGCCACTGGAAGGGGCGGACAAGGAGCAATGCATGGCAGCGCTATACTTTATGAGCTAGAGGGGGTTGTGTTTCTGGGACTTGGCGAAGGCGGCAGGGCGAAGGGGTGCCATGAAGGGGCAGCGGCGCTGATGGACGCCGATGGGGTGTTTGCGCTGGCGGATTTGCTCAGGAGGGAGCCACTAGAAGGGGCGGACAAGGAGCCTGGTGAACAAGAAGCAGAGGGGTTTGCGTTTTCGGGACCTGGCGAAGGCGGCAAGGACGGAATTCAGCGTTTTCACGGATGAAAATGTTTTCTAGCGTTTCAAAAATGGAGACGTCAGCGTTGTCGCCGTTTCCAGACAGCGGAGGTATTGACTTGTTTTCCCATAATCTTGTTATTGTACTGATCACTTGTGCTTTTTTTTTGAGAAGAAATACCTACAACTTTATTATATCTACTGAAGCACATGTGGCTCGCAGAAACGTCAAAAAACATGATTGACTTGGCCTACGAACAGATCCTTTTGTTGTTATCGCTGAAAGCATACAACAGAATTTTTATTATTATTAATAATTTAGATATTTATTTTTTTATCATCTAATTAATTTTAAAAGTGATCAATTTAATTTTATAAAATAAATTTAAAACTATATGTAATTTTGTATCAAATAATTAAAGTTTTAGATTTTTTTTATCCAAAACAGACTTTAATTTATTTTGGAAGCATTGTTCTGATGACGTACTACCATTCTGTTTGAAAGCGTTGTTAAATCAAGCTTTTCTTTGTTGGGCCTTAACCCTGCCCAATTTCAATTGCAGGCCCAATAGAGCGTGTTTGAGAAGCATTCTATTCTTATTTTGTCGATACATTTTAACAAAAAGTGAAATCTGATATTTCAGTTATTTTACATCAATCTTATGATTATTTATGAAAAGATAAATTGAGAAACTGTAATTAATTATAAAAAATATTATTTTAAATTTTTTAAAATTTAATTTTTATTCACTCTAATAAATTTATCTTGTAATAATGAATTTAACCTTCTTTTTAAAAATTATTACGTCGAATACCTCTTTGAGTGGATAATGTGTTGGGCCCCGGAGTCTTCCCCAATGTGAAGGCAGGTGCGCCGGAATTTCTCATGAAATGCAGTGCTGAATTTAGAAGCACGATGCGTGTCCACTCGCGTGGCCGTTTTTCGCCGCCTCTGCCTGCGACCTCTCTCTCTCTCTCGCGTCCTCATACGGGATTTCTAGTGTTGCAACCAAACAAGGGAAGTAGCGACCTCGATCTGTTCGACGGAGCTGTTGATCCTCGTCGCAGAGAATCTGCAGGCCGATGGAAGTCGTGCCGGGCGATCCACCACCGATGGACGTCGGGGCTCGTCGCCTCCTACCTCGACCTCGCCCTCGCCTATCTCTTCCTCTGCGCAGCCTCCTTCGCCTTCTTCGTTTCCAAGGCCCTGTCTCTCGTCGGGATCTCCGTCCCGTGCTCCTGCGACCTCGTGCTCATCGATCGCCGCCATCGGAAGCAGCAGCATCAGCAGCAGCAGCAGCGCAGCGTCGGATGCCTCCAGCGGTTCCTCCTTGACTCCACGGCCGGAAAGATCGGAGGCGTCTTCGATTACTTTTGCGTTGGGGATTGTAGAGACTCCCGTATTGGAAGGCGCGATGACGTCCGATTCATTAATCATACTGATGAGGATAGCAGAGGTAGCGCCGCCTCCGCCGCCGGCGGGCAATTGGATCTGGACAGAGGCGAGGAGTCGTGCGACTCGGTGTCGCAACCGCACCCTCCACGAGATTCCAAGAATCTGAGCCTTATGAGTAATCTTTTGGTCGATAGAGGAGAGTCTTCAAACTACCGAGATGAGGATTTTGTTGATGTCAAGGGAAAAGCGATCGTCCGACAAGAGAGGCCGCCGAATGTACTTAAACGACGGAAACGACAGAAGAATATTTCCATCAAAATTACTTCTTTGTGTGCCTCGTCTTCTTCCCCAGTGGAGGTGGGTCGGAAAGGGGAAGTAGCTACGGCCACTCCTTTGAGCGTCAACGACCCTGTTTCGCTGGTAGAGAGTACCTCAAATGTGGTTCCTGGAACTAGTTTTCTTCTTTCAGGTGCGGAATTGTGATCTCCACTTCCATCCATCAAATTCGTATGATTCTAGTTAAGCCCCAACTTCTCTACCTATTTCTGCTTAAATTTCAATGTTTATGTAAACTGATTTCTAGGTGATCAGAAGGCCATTGTTGAAGAAATAAGTTCTACTAATCCATTACAAACAGTGGAAAAGACCTTATCTTATGACATTGGGAGAGTTTGTGTTGAAGAGAAAAATGAATCTGATGTAACGAGAGAACTGAAACAAGCGCTCGAAGAAGAAAAGTCTGCTCGAGCTGCTCTTTGTTTGGAGCTGGAAAAAGAGAGGAGCGCTGCTGCGAGTGCTGCTGATGAAGCAATGGCCATGATATTTAGACTCCAGGAGGAGAAATCAGCAGTTCAAATGGAAGCTCGGCAATACAAGAGAATAGCAGAAGAGAAATCTGCATATGACGAAGAAGAAAAGGAGATTCTTAGGGAAATCGTTGTGCGGCGGGAAAGAGAGAAGTATGTATTGCAGAAAGAAGTTGAGGCATATCAGCAAATGATTGCCGGTGTTGATGGTGCTAAGCAGATATCAGGGAGCAACCTGTCTACTGAAGCAGAGTTCATTGAAGACAACACTGATACTTCATTTGGTTCATTCGATGACACTGAACTCATCCTAAAAACGGTCTATGAATCCATCAAAAAGAATGAAAGGTTTAGGGATGAGGCACAACATGTTGATGCAATAGAGCCTCTGGTGGGTTCTGAACAGAAATCCTCTACAGAATTTGCGAATGAATCAACCATGTCTCAAGAGTTGCAATTTTTTAGCAATGTGGGTGACCAGCATAATACTGAGGAGCAACATTCAAATTTGCTAAATGATAGGAATGATTGCCATGTGCAGGAAAAAGGCATGTTAACAATGGGAAAAAGTTCCATCTTCCATCGAGAACAATGGAGCTGTCTACGCAAATGGTTCTAGCTCACCTAGGTTAATTGGGACACAACATGATGATTTCCATGCTCCTTTTATTTATCTAAGTGATAAAGAAGATAATGCAGTAGATATGAAATTCGAGGTTGAAGTTCCATCAGATGATTTATGCATGAGGCCAAGCCTACATACAGATGAAGTAGGCTCCATCTCATCTCAGGTTGATACTGAAGCAAGTGTTCTTGATGTGCATGTAATTGATGATGAAATAGACATGAATAGACAGGGAGATATGGGACAGTTAAATCTTCCTCAGATGGCATTGAGCAGATCACACAGATATGGTGTGCCAAAAGAATCATCTTCAGAAAGTAAAGTTCACTGCTTGATCGAAAATTTAAACACTCGTCCAAAACCATTAGGTACAAACATACACAGAAGTAACTCAGATGTGATAACAGTGGGCCAATCAGTTGATGTTGCAAGTAATAGAGTTCCACGGTTGGACTTGAGGAGGATTTCTATGCCTGCAATCAATAATGAAAGATCTAAACTTGAAAGTGAAGTTGAACACCTGAGGAAAAAGCTAAAAGTGATTCAAGAAGGAAGAGAAAGCTAAACTTTTCGGTAGAAAAGAAGGAAAAGGAGATTTACAATCTATGGCAATTACAGGAACTCCAAAAAGCTACAAAATTTTGAGAAAATATGTATGATGCTCTTTTACCTCCTTCTAAGGTATGCCATTAAGATAATTTTTTTTTTGTTATTTCTAACTGCAAATAGTTAATGTCTGAGTTAGTACTACAGTGCTCCCTAAAATCTTACTGCTATGTCGTTATATTGTTTGGATAATAATCAAAAGGGCACCTATCCATAAGAACTAAATTTATGTTTTTATGGGCTAACAACAAATGCAGCAAGATACAATTAATGAGTTTTGTGAAATATTATGAATCTATGATAGCATTTATAAACATAAAAAATAAAGGGAGAAAAGTTACTGATAACCAAAACAAAGGTATAAAGGGAGAAAAGTTCTCTAACCATGAAGTTGAGAGGTAGCAATCAATCAATCTTCTCAGGCCAAAACCCCTCAAATAGAATTCACTCTCCCTTCTTCTTTCTTCCCTGCCGAAACCTCAAGGCTCAAGCCAATCAAAATCACAGCAACCGGCTGTGAAAACTCAAAATTCAGGAAAAATCTAAGCAATCCAAAGAATCCATAAAACCCCTAAATCTAGGTCCAAGAACCCTAGAAATCCAAGGATTTAAAGCTCGACTTACCGGTGTTTCACTTCTTCCTTGTGGTCGACACGGCGACACCCACCAAACTCTCTTCCGTGCCCGACGATGAAGACACGAAGAAGACGCGAGGCGCAATGCCGCGATGACGCGATCGGCACCTGACGAAGATGCGCACGAAGTTGTTGCCGCCGCACGAAGAAGACGCGCGATGCCGCACGAAGAAGACGCGCGATGCCGCACGAAGTTGTTGCCGCCGCAAGAAGAAGACGCGCGATGTCGCGATCCCCAAACTCGCGATTTCTTTAGGTTTGTCCGCAATCGGGTTGGTTTAGGAATTAGGATCAACAACCCATTAATCCCTAAAATCTACCATTAACCCTAAAATCTTATTTAACTTATCTAATAGGATCTTGGACTGGGCCCGGGGGGGGCATGGCCCCCCCGGGCCCCTTACTACATCCGCCTCTGCATTCAACGGCTCAGCAGGGTTAATTATCTTCATTCGATGGTTGTGTACGTAAGTGTGCGGGATTTTAGGGGATCGAGTTTAGGAACTTTGTCTCCGTCCTTATCCTTTCGGATGAGCTGATAGGTCTGAGCCAAGGAGAAAGAGTCAGTGTATTTGTCCGTTGATGGCTGACCTGATGCGTGAGGTCGAAAGATACGTGAGCGAACTGTATGAATGGCCGAGCTGTGAGAACATGTGGCCGAGCTGATTGAATGGCCGAGCTATGAGAGCATGTGATTGAGGTGTTTGAATGGTCGAGCTGTGAAAGCATGTAGACAGGTTGTATGACTGGCCGAGCTGAACTAGCCATGTTGAGCTAAGCATGTGGCTGTGCTCA
This sequence comes from Curcuma longa, assembly GCF_044706935.1. Taxonomy (NCBI): domain Eukaryota; kingdom Viridiplantae; phylum Streptophyta; class Magnoliopsida; order Zingiberales; family Zingiberaceae; genus Curcuma; species Curcuma longa. Next base: position 8,119,588 of record NC_133867.1, on the reverse strand, counting down.
TCTATAAATGTGGTCGGGTTGAACTGAGCGTATGGTTGAGCTTACCTATATGCGTGGGCGAGCTAACCTGAGCGTATGATTGAGCTGACCTGAATGCGTGGTCGAGCTGACTTGAGCATGAGGCGGAGCTTACCTATATGTGTGGTCGAGCTCTCATGAGCGTGTGGCAGAGCTCTCATGAACGTGTGGCTAAGCTCACCTGAGCGTGTGGTTGAGCTCGAGCCATGATTTGCTCCTTTGACCTTATACATGTCAAGTCGGATGCCACGATAGACCGATTGTTGACCACTTTTTACCATGTCAAACAGACCAATCGAGACTTGCCATATCAATATCAAAACTATATCAATATCAAAACTATTTCTAACAACAAACAACAAGAGCAAAACTAATAGTAAGAGAAGTGATAGTTAAACCAATTAATCTAGTGTCCATATGTTCTTCAGTTTCTACTTTCTCATCTTCAGGGATCCATTAAAAGCAACTGATACCCTTCCAGACATCCAGTAACTGAGGGATCTGCAATTAAGGCCGCACTTAATTATACACAACTATACATTTCTTACCATTCACACCACCACAATTAATTGCCGTATTAAGAGTAACTTCCATAGTTTAAAACATATTAATTCATGCATTGCATGTGTACATAATGCTGTATGTTTCAGAACATCTCTCTTCCCTGCCATGGAGTTTGGAAGCTTCAAGGTAGACATGGGGGACGACCTCTTCCAGCACCAAGATCTCCTGCAGTTCATCGGCCCGTTGGATGAGATATTGAATGGCTTCGATAGTCCATTTCCATTTAGTGAAATGGAGAGCTGCAGGGTGCCATTGGAGGGCATCCAGTTGCCGTACTATTTGACAGATCAGAGATCCATCGGCGGGATGACGCCGGCGCTGCAGCAGGTCCCGATGGCTTATCCGAGCGACTCCGCTGCCGTGGCTTTCGATGAGCTCTCCATCGTCGTCAACAATAAGCCTCGAGTGGAAGTCGACGTGCTGATGAAGAATAAGACTGCGAAGAGAAATGGCGGCAAGGCGCAGAAGAAAACCAGGGGGAAGAAAGGCCAATGGACAGCTGAAGAGGACAGGCAATCTCTGTTTCCTTCTTTGCTCTCGAGAACGTGTATGAATAGATTAATTATTTACTCTGGTTTTGCAGATTGTTGATCGGTCTGGTAGAGAAGCATGGTCTGAGGAAGTGGTCTCAGATTGCGAAGGTGATGCATGGAAGAATCGGAAAGCAGTGCAGAGAGAGATGGAACAACCATCTCAGGCCAAATATCAAGGTTAAGTTATTCTCAATCTGTTTAGGTCGTCGTCGATCGTATTTTAGTTTTCTTTCTTTCTTTCTTTTGTGAGTCTTTTGAGACGCAGTGCAGAAGGAGACGTGGAGCGAGGAGGAGGACAAGATTCTGATCGAAGCGCATTCGGAGGTCGGTAACAAATGGGCAGAGATCGCGAAGAGGCTCCCCGGCCGGACGGAGAACTCCATCAAGAACCACTGGAACGCCACCAAGCGGAGGCACATCTCCCCGCGGTGTCGCCGCCGGGCCATCAGGAACAAGAACAACCCCAACTCCGGCGTCCTCCTCCAGGCCTACATCCAAGGCTTGATGATAGACGGCGCCGCACCACCGGCCACGGACGATAACTCCAAAGCGAGCGCCGGCGTCTTCACTGGAAACGACGACCGCTCCGCCTCCGCCGACGACTTCAGTGACTTGACCGGCCTTCTGTTCGACGACGGCGGCGAGGGGGAGCTGGACGAGCGGGAGATGAAGGTGGGAGCAGGTGAGACTGGCGGGTACCTGTCCGAGTTCCCGCTCGGAGGCGGCGAGGGGTTGGATTGGGATCCGGAGGAGATGGGCGAGGCGGCGGGGCTGTGCTGGGAGGACGACGGCCAAGCGGAGATGGAGCTGATCGAGATGATCTCCTGTTGCCAAAGCGCACAGCGTTAACGATTGAATTTATAATTAAAAACAAAAATAATTAAATAGTCACACACACACACATTCTAATACACACACCTGATAATAATAATTAACTAATACAGTTAATTATTTTAAAAAATATAGTGATTATTATTTACTTTTGATACAATTTGATTTTTATTGAGTTGGAGATAACGCAATAAAGAGGATATTCTTAGAATTGTTGGTTATGGCTAATTTGTGTTTATCTACATTAGGCCGTATGAGTAGCTTTCTACACACATGGCATATCACTTGCTAGCATCTATCTGGGTCGTTCTCAGAACATAACTGAGTTGGTTATGACGAAATATAATTGCAGAAGAGAGCAAGAGTTCAAATCTCGGCGAAGCCAAGCAATATCCTCCTCCGTCATTGTTAATTGCAGTTTCTCAATTTAACTCTTCATAGATGGTTGTGGGATCAAGGATTTCACCTTTTACAAAAGAATAACATCTACTTATACTTCATCATGGGATGAGATCGTATGATTCAATCAGGCCGGATCCATACCCGGATCTAAAATGGATTGAAATCGTAATCGGCTTGGTCCCTATTGGGTCGTTTATGATTATGGCCCTAAATTAATTGTGAATCAGTGGTTTTCAACGATTCTGATAGTTGGAATCGTCGGTTGACCTACGATTTCAGTTATTAGATTTTTTTAATTTATTTTAAACGATTGAAATTGTTTATCTTTTTATCTATGATTATGATTTTAATAATAATTATTTTTTAAAAACTATATAAATAGGGGATTCATTTCATATTTTATGTTATTTTTTTTAATTTTAAAATCTCGATCATTTTTAATTTTAATCTTAGAAGTTTTGATGTTGTAATTGCTATAATTATGTATCAATTAGAATTTAGTAGCTATTACAATGCGCCTCATTAACTTATGAATTAGACAGGAAATATATGTAGGATAATAATAAAAATAATATTAGTTGATAATTATATAGTGTGAATTCTTTTGTCCTTTGATTAAATAAATATTAAAAAAATATATAATATCAATATATATATATAATATTTATACAAATTATAATTTATAATGTGAATTAAAAATTAATATATCTAAAACATAAAATATTAATAGTAATAATATTAGTAATTTAAAATTTATAAAATTTATAATTTTTATTAATAAAATGGATGAAACATTCACAAGAATCTTAAATTTCAAATAGAAACTTTTACGATTTCTTTTGATTTTAATGAAATAAATAGTGTGGCATATTTTAATATTTTATGATGATAATCACAGAAGATTCAAAGTTCTCTATTCTCTCTATCATAATATAAGATAATATGAGAAATTTTAATTTATTTGGTGTCAATCGTTATTGTAGATCAATAGACGTTTAATTTCGAAGATAATATATTGAATAAAAGATAATTTATTTTATTATTTAAAATATTATTTTATGATTGAACGAGAACTGCAAAAAAAAAAAAAAAGAATGTAATTTTTAAATAAGTAGAAGAATTTGATATAAAAAACTAATACTACATAAATGAATGAAAGTAAATAATAATATTATTTCATAAAATAAATAAGATTATAAATATATGCAAATTAAATGAGTTTTGATTCCCTTTATTTTAAAGAGATAAGTTACTTAAAGAAGTACATATTTTTTTTTTATTTTTAATAAATTTATTATTATTATTTAAATAATAATTTAAAATGATCATGAATCATGAATTCAATTATAACGAACTACTTCAAATCAGGAATCATCACTGTCCTGAAAGATTAAGATTAAGATTAAGATTGAAGTTAAGGTTAAGGATGACTAATCTACGATCTTGAGTCGTTGGACCGTCGAAACCATGGTAGGGTCTACGTCGATCTCCAAGCTTCTGAAAATGATACGTGGAGTCATTTGCAACGCAATTATATTGATTTCTTTAAATCATGAACAAATAGACGAGACAGGTTTATCTCTTGAAAATAATTCAATATTTACTAACTAAAAATGATATTTCATTTTTTTAAAATTAAATCTGATAGATGTAATCTCTCGGTATAAATAATCCAGCCGAAGTAAATAAGTTAAATATTTTTCTAATAGTATTATTATATTAATTTAAAATTTATTTTATTACACTTTCCGAATATTATAAGACAAAACTACAAAAGAACACCGTTACAGTCAAATAACAGGCCATGCTACAATACATCACATTATCCACACAGAATGCGCCACGTTGCTGTCTGGGAGTTCACTGACAGCTATACGCTGTCGCCTGTCCGCCGCGTATTCTATCCCTAGCACGCTCGTCGCTACCATATGGCCACGCTCGTAGCGGCGGCGGCCACCGGGAATCCGACCGCCCAGCACTTCGCCTCGCCGACGGCCGCCACCGGAGGTCCACTGGCGTTTAGGGAGGTGTCGTTCGTAGTCCTCCGGTAAGGTCCCAGCCACTTGGCTACCATGTACCTCTCCTTCCGCCACGGCGGCACGTGAAGGCCCTGCGCCTTGAGGGACCTCCGCGCCGCCTTCCCCACCACCCGAACGACCTGCCGAAACTCCTCCGGCCGAGCCACCACCACCTCCGGAAGCGCCGCGATCACCTCCTTGTAGTCCCCCTTCTCCGCCCGCGCCACCTCGAACTCCTCCGCGAAGCTCAATTCCACTATGTAACGCCGTCGATCCTCCTCCTCCGTCACCACGTCGACGTACTCGTAACTTCCGGCGCTGAGATTCCTGGAGCTCTCCCACCGCACCTTGCAGACGCCAGCATTGTAGCCCATCTCTCTCAGCCGGGTCATCACGGCGCGTCGGTAGGCGGTGCCGCGTGGTCGGAGAGCGACCAGGTCCGCGGCGGAAACAGAGACGTCGTGGAGGAGGCGGAGGCGGAACGGATCGTCCCCGTTAGTCCACCCACGGACGAGATCCGCCACCTCGGCGGCGGCTCGGCGGTACGAGCGATCTCGGTCGTCGGATGCATTCTCAACGGGGTCGTCGGCTTCATCCAACGGAGAAGAGGAGGAATCGGAGTCACGGTCGTCATGGGAGTCGCAGTCGAAGAAGGCATGAACGAGCGAGCAGAAGGCGGCCTCGTGCTCGCTGCCGCTGCTGCAGGCGTATCCGGCGATGAGGCGGGCCTTTGCGTCTTCGCCGAGGGCGGCGGTGGCCCGCTTGGCCCGGACGAGAACCGCCATGGCTGAAGCTCGCTCTTGATTTGGGATCGATCGAAGGAAGATGTGACGAAGGTGCTAAATAGACACGGACGGAAAGCGATCACTACTAATCCATTTAAGATATAATAATAATTAAAATTATGAAGATAAGAAGGATAACTAATAAACGAGAAATGGTGCAAAAAGAAGAATATTCGAGGATTAATGCTGCTTTTCTTTTTCTTTTTCTTTTTATTTTTTAATTTTGATACGTACCAAACTTAAAATACAGCTAAATTCGATTGGATATGCCAATCTGTATTCCGTACTGTGATTGGATATTCTCTAGCATAAGCATGAAGCTCGGAGTTTGACGCTTATAGAAAATTTAGTAAATGGCATGTTTTTTAGCTGCAATATTTTTATGTCGATTAATTTTCAATTATGAGATGTTTTTTATACAAAATAGAAGAGCGAGAATTAGGTTCGACATGATTACATAAATAGATAGCTCAAAAATTTAAATAATAGCTAGGTGCGTCGAACATACGGAAAAGCGTCCAGGTTCGATGCACTGATCATGAAACGATTTCTCCGGTAAATTATAAGTCAATAAATATATCTAAAATAGTTCACTAAAAATACACTCACTAAATTACATTCTCAATTACACCGTAGAACAAAATAATACCATCATTTTTTTAGTTCATCTATCATGTAAAATTAAAATATAATTTATGTACATTCAAATATTAATTTTTAAAATATTCATCATTATTATAGTTTAAATTCTGATATTTTTATTTATTCTTTTGAGTATTTTATCAATATTTCATACTCCGCCGAACTGCCGAAGCTCCTCACTTATTATCTTGCATTTACTTGTAGGAGAGGTCAATGGTTCTAATGTGTTGAATATCTTGTGTTTACTTGGGGTGACTAGTACAATTAGAGGATTCTTGATTGTTAAAACCCATTTCGCATGTGATTTGCCTGATAGTATTGACCTATGCTGTCTGGAAACTTGGAGACGGAAAATGCGGAAACGGAAACGGAAACGGGAAACGGCAATAGTTGAAGTTTCCAGATTTTGGAAACGGCGAAGACCTCATCAAATCGTCACGAAGGGGCAGCAGTGCTAATGGACGTCGACAGGGTATCCGCGCTAGTGGATTTACTGAGGAGGGAGCCACTGGAAGGGGCGGACAAGGAGCAATGCATGGCAGCGCTATACTTTATGAGCTAGAGGGGGTTGTGTTTCTGGGACTTGGCGAAGGCGGCAGGGCGAAGGGGTGCCATGAAGGGGCAGCGGCGCTGATGGACGCCGATGGGGTGTTTGCGCTGGCGGATTTGCTCAGGAGGGAGCCACTAGAAGGGGCGGACAAGGAGCCTGGTGAACAAGAAGCAGAGGGGTTTGCGTTTTCGGGACCTGGCGAAGGCGGCAAGGACGGAATTCAGCGTTTTCACGGATGAAAATGTTTTCTAGCGTTTCAAAAATGGAGACGTCAGCGTTGTCGCCGTTTCCAGACAGCGGAGGTATTGACTTGTTTTCCCATAATCTTGTTATTGTACTGATCACTTGTGCTTTTTTTGAGAAGAAATACCTACAACTTTATTATATCTACTGAAGCACATGTGGCTCGCAGAAACGTCAAAAAACATGATTGACTTGGCCTACGAACAGATCCTTTTGTTGTTATCGCTGAAAGCATACAACAGAATTTTTATTATTATTAATAATTTAGATATTTATTTTTTTATCATCTAATTAATTTTAAAAGTGATCAATTTAATTTTATAAAATAAATTTAAAACTATATGTAATTTTGTATCAAATAATTAAAGTTTTAGATTTTTTTTATCCAAAACAGACTTTAATTTATTTTGGAAGCATTGTTCTGATGACGTACTACCATTCTGTTTGAAAGCGTTGTTAAATCAAGCTTTTCTTTGTTGGGCCTTAACCCTGCCCAATTTCAATTGCAGGCCCAATAGAGCGTGTTGAGAAGCATTCTATTCTTATTTTGTCGATACATTTTAACAAAAAGTGAAATCTGATATTTCAGTTATTTTACATCAATCTTATGATTATTTATGAAAAGATAAATTGAGAAACTGTAATTAATTATAAAAAATATTATTTTAAATTTTTTAAAATTTAATTTTTATTCACTCTAATAAATTTATCTTGTAATAATGAATTTAACCTTCTTTTTAAAAATTATTACGTCGAATACCTCTTTCGAGTGGATAATGTGTTGGGCCCCGGAGTCTTCCCCAATGTGAAGGCAGGTGCGCCGGAATTTCTCATGAAATGCAGTGCTGAATTTAGAAGCACGATGCGTGTCCACTCGCGTGGCCGTTTTTCGCCGCCTCTGCCTGCGACCTCTCTCTCTCTCTCTCGCGTCCTCATACGGGATTTCTAGTGTCGCAACGAAACAAGGGAAGTAGCGACCTCGATCTGTTCGACGGAGCTGTTGATCCTCGTCGCAGAGAATCTGGAGGCCGATGGAGTCGTGCCGGGCGATCCACCACCGATGGACGCTCCGGGGGCTCGTCGCCTCCTACCTCGACCTCGCCCTCGCCTATCTCTTCCTCTGCGCAGCCTCCTTCGCCTTCTTCGTTTCCAAGGCCCTGTCTCTCGTCGGGATCTCCGTCCCGTGCTCCTGCGACCTCGTGCTCATCGATCGCCGCCATCGGAAGCAGCAGCATCAGCAGCAGCAGCAGCGCAGCGTCGGATGCCTCCAGCGGTTCCTCCTTGACTCCACGGCCGGAAAGATCGGAGGCGTCTTCGATTACTTTTGCGTTGGGGATTGTAGAGACTCCCGTATTGGAAGGCGCGATGACGTCCGATTCATTAATCATACTGATGAGGATAGCAGAGGTAGCGCCGCCTCCGCCGCCGGCGGGCAATTGGATCTGGACAGAGGCGAGGAGTCGTGCGACTCGGTGTCGCAACCGCACCCTCCACGAGATTCCAAGAATCTGAGCCTTATGAGTAATCTTTTGGTCGATAGAGGAGAGTCTTCAAACTACCGAGATGAGGATTTTGTTGATGTCAAGGGAAAAGCGATCGTCCGACAAGAGAGGCCGCCGAATGTACTTAAACGACGGAAACGACAGAAGAATATTTCCATCAAAATTACTTCTTTGTGTGCCTCGTCTTCTTCCCCAGTGGAGGTGGGTCGGAAAGGGGAAGTAGCTACGGCCACTCCTTTGAGCGTCAACGACCCTGTTTCGCTGGTAGAGAGTACCTCAAATGTGGTTCCTGGAACTAGTTTTCTTCTTTCAGGTGCGGAATTGTGATCTCCACTTCCATCCATCAAATTCGTATGATTCTAGTTAAGCCCCAACTTCTCTACCTATTTCTGCTTAAATTTCAATGTTTATGTAAACTGATTTCTAGGTGATCAGAAGGCCATTGTTGAAGAAATAAGTTCTACTAATCCATTACAAACAGTGGAAAAGACCTTATCTTATGACATTGGGAGAGTTTGTGTTGAAGAGAAAAATGAATCTGATGTAACGAGAGAACTGAAACAAGCGCTCGAAGAAGAAAAGTCTGCTCGAGCTGCTCTTTGTTTGGAGCTGGAAAAAGAGAGGAGCGCTGCTGCGAGTGCTGCTGATGAAGCAATGGCCATGATATTTAGACTCCAGGAGGAGAAATCAGCAGTTCAAATGGAAGCTCGGCAATACAAGAGAATAGCAGAAGAGAAATCTGCATATGACGAAGAAGAAAAGGAGATTCTTAGGGAAATCGTTGTGCGGCGGGAAAGAGAGAAGTATGTATTGCAGAAAGAAGTTGAGGCATATCAGCAAATGATTGCCGGTGTTGATGGTGCTAAGCAGATATCAGGGAGCAACCTGTCTACTGAAGCAGAGTTCATTGAAGACAACACTGATACTTCATTTGGTTCATTCGATGACACTGAACTCATCCTAAAAACGGTCTATGAATCCATCAAAAAGAATGAAAGGTTTAGGGATGAGGCACAACATGTTGATGCAATAGAGCCTCTGGTGGGTTCTGAACAGAAATCCTCTACAGAATTTGCGAATGAATCAACCATGTCTCAAGAGTTGCAATTTTTTAGCAATGTGGGTGACCAGCATAATACTGAGGAGCAACATTCAAATTTGCTAAATGATAGGAATGATTGCCATGTGCAGGAAAAAGGCATGTTAACAATGGAAAAAGTTCCATCTTCCATCGAGAACAATGGAGCTGTCTACGCAAATGGTTCTAGCTCACCTAGGTTAATTGGGACACAACATGATGATTTCCATGCTCCTTTTATTTATCTAAGTGATAAAGAAGATAATGCAGTAGATATGAAATTCGAGGTTGAAGTTCCATCAGATGATTTATGCATGAGGCCAAGCCTACATACAGATGAAGTAGGCTCCATCTCATCTCAGGTTGATACTGAAGCAAGTGTTCTTGATGTGCATGTAATTGATGATGAAATAGACATGAATAGACAGGGAGATATGGGACAGTTAAATCTTCCTCAGATGGCATTGAGCAGATCACACAGATATGGTGTGCCAAAAGAATCATCTTCAGAAAGTAAAGTTCACTGCTTGATCGAAAATTTAAACACTCGTCCAAAACCATTAGGTACAAACATACACAGAAGTAACTCAGATGTGATAACAGTGGGCCAATCAGTTGATGTTGCAAGTAATAGAGTTCCACGGTTGGACTTGAGGAGGATTTCTATGCCTGCAATCAATAATGAAAGATCTAAACTTGAAAGTGAAGTTGAACACCTGAGGAAAAAGCTAAAAGTGATTCAAGAAGGAAGAGAAAAGCTAAACTTTTCGGTAGAAAAGAAGGAAAAGGAGATTTACAATCTATGGCAATTACAGGAACTCCAAAAAGCTACAAAATTTTGAGAAAATATGTATGATGCTCTTTTACCTCCTTCTAAGGTATGCCATTAAGATAATTTTTTTTTTGTTATTTCTAACTGCAAATAGTTAATGTCTGAGTTAGTACTACAGTGCTCCCTAAAATCTTACTGCTATGTCGTTATATTGTTTGGATAATAATCAAAAGGGCACCTATCCATTTTATGGCATTTTTTAAAGAAATTCTTAAGAACAATTGTTAAGTGTGAGGAGAGTTCTTCCATCTTACCTCTAGACAAATAGTTATCTATAACTTATGTTGTCACATTTAGCTACTTTTATGCATATATTGGGTGAACTGCCTGCACAAATAATGCAGGACGACCAAAAAATAGAGCTTACATAATGAGATAGTGCAAGCATATAATAGTAATGTATAAGCACATGCCAATGTATAATGAAAATTCTTTGCTAGCAACTGAAATCATGTTACCTAATTCTTCGAAATGATCCAATTGCACTGAACAATGAAGAAAATGGAAAACTGAAGGATCAGTGAATGATCCTCATGAACACAACAACCTGCAAGATTGTTGCTACCAACATATGATAAGCAATCTAGCGTTCTATCTAGCATCATGAAACAATTACTATAAAAGAAGCATGAATCTAGAAATAATATAACAAATAGCATTATGTCTATATATGAACGAAAGTTAATATCTAGCTAATGGGAACAAAAGAACATGAGCATGTTTACATGGCAACGAACAAGCTAAGTGTGATATGATTAGATTAGCTCAAATAAAAAAAAAGAAAGAGGTCCTAGTTTAATAATAGATACCATAGTCCTACATGATTAAATTTGAACAATAAAAACTGCATGTCCATCCCCCATGGTTTAAGCAGCAGATAATTTGTTTGAGCAACTTGCAAGACCTACAAACCTGCCCTACAATTACAAAAGGGAAGCCTAGGATTATTCCTGCACAACCAATACTAAAAGAATAAACATTTTTAAAAAAATGTTTTAACTACTATGTGTGTGTGTGTGTGTGTGAATGTATTACATTACTAATCCATGTTGTACAATTATCTTGTCACACGGGAGTAATAGCACTAATGTTAACCTATTTATGTTGTAATTTCTAGGGAAATTTGGTACCAGATAGCTCAGATAGTTTTTCGCATTAATGCTCATGCATCAAGTGAAATCCCAATCCCAGCTATCGAAGTTGTCTTGGATCACAATGTTAAGGATTTCCTTCAAATGTCCAAATCAACAAAGGTAAATAAATTCTTTCTTTGCCTCAGTTAGTCACACAAGCCTATGAAACTTCTTTCTGGCTTATATGTCCTTGTTTTTTTTTTTTGTTGTTGTTGTGGTTTGTACAATAGATATAGGTGCATATGTAAATGTGTAATGCTGTGTCTAAGTTGATATTCGATTCTGTTAATGAAGTCTATCAATTTGTTGTATTTTAGTAATTTGATGTGAGTTGTAAGAGACGTCAATATTGTTGCTCAGCTAGATTCCATCCCTCTTTAACAAGCTTAATTCAGACGGGCTTAAACACTGTCGTCTATATACAATCCACAAGGTGATGATGGCCATGAGAAACACGAACCAGGATCTTCCCAGTTACCATGGAGTAATCAAGGTATTCCTCGTTCAAGCTAGTACTGCTCCAGCCAACTCATCGAGTTTTCTTGGGAACCAAATTGCAAGTCCTGCATTACCAGCAAGCAAAGCCATAAGCAGTAAGCATCGATCGCCCTACTTCAAATCGTTAAAAGGACAAGAGGACCGGCCAGATCTCTCACAGCGAGTTGAAAATCCGGCGGCGTGTCGACCAGTATCTCGTCGAGGTCAGAGAATCCACGAGCATCACTGCCGTTGACTTGGGAGTTGATGGCGTATTCCATTTGGGGAACTGACTCAATTAGTGTTTTCGATTTCTCTTCGCTTTGGGCCGTTGACTGTACTCGTTGGTAGAAGACTTTTGAAATCACGAGTTGACCTTCCGATTCGTCTTCCCCGGTGCCGATGTGGTACTGGTGCATGACCCACTTAGCTCTGTCAGGTTTGACAACTCCCTTGGAGCTCTCGTGGAGAACCATAATCTTCTTCCAGCCTTTCTGGACGCCGGCATTATCGAGCACGCGCTTAGTCCTACCTGTCTTGTGCCACCTCACGGCCGGTTCCTCCGACGAGCCGCATCGGCTTATTCTCCGCCTCTTGCGCGGGCCTTTCGCGTACGCGCTCGATATCCTGTGAAAGAAATGGGCATTGCTTCCGTCTTTCTCGGCGCCTGCTTCGGGGTTTAGGGTTTCAGGGTGAATCAGAGACGAAGCGAGTGAAGCTTAATGGTCATTTAATTACCGGGGAGATTTTGAGGATGAGTGTAGCAGATTCCTGCGTCGTCCTCCAGCATCGGAATGAACTCGTCGATGAGGGCGTGCGGCTTTGAGTCGCCGAGCCCGATCCTCGCCGCTAAGTGCTCCAACAGCTCGACGTCCGAAGGGTCGAACTTAACGCCGGCGGGAAAGCCAGGCCAATCCGACGGGACAACCTACGCAATCGCATCGAGAAGAAAACAATTCAAACTTAAAATGGAGAGAAAAATGCAACGCTAGCTTAGCTAGAAGAAGAAGAACTCGCATCGCTGTTGTCGATAAGCTGCTTGCAATTAGGGCACTCCCTGTCGGATTCAGCGCCGCCATCTTCTTTAATTTGAAGGCCACCGGAACCACCGCCGCCGCCGCCGCTCTTTATTTTCCTTGCAATTCCCCTGCCGGTGAGAAGCCACGCCCTGCACGCACACACTCAAATTAAACGTCGAAGATCGTAAGTCTTCAGAGGAATTTCTTCCTTTTCTCAATCCAATTTCGAGCATACCTTGCCATCGCTCTGCGCAGCTGAGAGAGGGAGCGACTGAGCAGGATATATAGGGAGAGGAAGGAAGGAAATGGTCAGGTGGTTGCCTCCTTTCTCCACAACGAGAAGCAAGAACTTGGGCGGGAAGGAGGTGCAAAAAGAGACTCGGATTGTTTACCTGACTTGTGAATGCAGCGAAGATGGGTCCCCCAGTGAAGGGGGATATGCACCAGTTGTAGAGAAGGTAGCTCCGACTGTTTAGTTGCTTTAGTACGCGAAGAGAGGCGAGACTCGGCGTTCCTCTTCCTTGCTTCCCAAGCTAACAAATTTTTTTCCCCACTATTTTTCACTGTAAAAGAAAAATACTCAAAAGTCGCTCCTTTTTATTGAATTAGAGATCCATTTCATCATTGTATTTATTTTTTAAAGTCATCATCATTAATACTAATAAATTATATTATAATTGTTAGATCCGATGGAATTCATACATATCCCACTTTAAGCCCACACCCTCATGATTTTATTTTTAGAATGAGATATTTTATCCCAACAATCTACCCCTCAAATAAAGGACCACTGGGAGCTCCTCTTTAACAGTCTCAACAGACCCCTTATTGGTACAGATTCCAACAGACCTACCCCTTTAACGGTCCCATCGGACCCCTTTCCTTATTGGTAAGGATCCCAACGGACTTGCCCCTTAACGATCCCAACGGACCCCTTAATAGGAGCTCCCACCACATGGACCTGTTCTGATACTACTGTTAGATCCGATGGAATTCATATATATCTCTATAACGGTACGATATTGTCCACTTTGGGATCACGCCCTCATGATTTTGTTTCTGAGCTTTACCCAAAAGGTCTCGTACCAATGAAATATTTTCCATCTTATAATCGTAGGATCTTTTTCATATATTTCCAATGTGAGACTTTGATTGTTATCCCAATAATAATATATATAAATTATAAGGATTACAATATAGACATTTTGTCGCTATCAAAATGGATTAATATTGTATTATAATAATATTTTAATTTTAATCAATACTAATAATACTATAAATAATTTATTTTTAATTAATAATAATGAATATTATAGTATAGCTATATAATTATAAATAATTATAATTTTATAGGTGTTATGAGTTTATAATTGTTATAATATTGTAGTTATAATCGCATCAAAATAAAAATAATTTTAAAAATAAAATAATAAATAATAAAAAAAGAGACACTGACAATCCTTTTGATGTGTACGTAATATGTTATAATAATTATTTTATTTTAACAAGGTTGAGAAAACGGTCGGCTTCGTCGATCTGTTTCGGAGTTTTTTTTTTTGTCGCATAATTTATAAAATCTTTCGTGACGAAGATCTAATGTTTAGATCTGATGGAATCCATCGTGACGGCTTATGAGAAGACCATGGGAATCAAATTTGCAGCTGCACGTGGATACTTCGTGAACACCGACGCTATTTTACTATTGTGGGAACGTATGAGAATCTAATAATTTATCTATTTCTTTTAAGAAAATAAATTATATTTTTTTGAATGTATTAAAATTCATTAACATTATTTTTAAAATAATAGAAAATGTAAGTAGTCAGTTTGCTTTAGCTAGGCACTTTAATCATGTTGATCTATATAAATATTATTGAATAAAATAAATTATAATATAATAATTATAATTTATAATTATTAAAATATAAATGTCATTCAATAAGATAAATTTATATTATGTTATTGGACATTTTAAATCTACCTGACCAATTCAAAATTTAATATATGAGATAATAATATTTAACATTATTTTAAGGATAATTATATTATTTTACAGGAATGGGTAAGAGTGGGATGCTCTTTTGATTAAAAATAAAAAAAACGTTACTTTGATGATTTAAAAAAACACTTCTTTGACTTTAACCCAAGATTTAAAATTATTATTTTTATTATAATTTTACATTACTAAATAATATTTTAGATGATAATTAAAAAGACATCTTTTTATTAGAATCATCCAAGGAACATTTTTTTGATAATTTTTATAAAAAGGTCCCCCCACCTCACCTGTTCCCTACACAAATACCCTCAAGTATACCGTTCAACATTATGATTTTCTATCACATTCATTAAATTATGAACCAATCAATCAATTATATAAATAGGATAAGTCTACGTTATAGTAACTACTAAACTGTAATTGCTACAACCTATATTTAATTGTTACGATTTTATAATTACCATAAATTAATGCATACTTAATTTATTTTAAAAAATTTATATTGTAATAATTATGATTTAACTGGTGTTAAAATACAAATTTAATTTAATTATCTAATATTTATATTATAGTAATCATAAAATTATAATTACTACAATTTACTTATCTTATTCATATAACTATTGGATCGATTTATAATTTAATACACGTGGCCAGAGATATTATGTCGAATAATATACTTCAGGTAACTGTATGATGTAGTGCTCTTTTAATTAAAAAAATAAATAAATTTCAAATAATAAGAGTATTCTTTTGATTTTTAAAAAATAAAAAATCAAATAAATAAATAAATAATTTAGTGGGCACTGCAGGACTGCGACTAGTAAGCTGTCGATCCCGCCACGTAATGCATTTTCCATAAATAACACGATTCGTTCCATGCCTATAATTAATCTTTGACTCCTTTCGTACCCTTTCTTCTTCATTTTTTTTAAATTTCTATAAATTTTTAATATAGTCCTCGCCCTCACGCGTCTTTCGCTGGCTCTCCTTCTCCATTCTCCATCCTCCATGGCTGCTCCCTCCCTTCTTCCGCTACTTCTAGCGCTCACCTCACTCTCTCTATCAACCATCTCCTCCTCCTCCTTGTCGTCGCCGTGCTCTTTCCCGGCCATTTTCAACTTCGGCGACTCCAACTCCGACACCGGCGGCATGTCGGCGGCCTTCTCCACCGTCTCTGCGCCCAACGGGGAAACCTTCTTCGGAATGCCGGCTGGGAGATACTGCGACGGTCGCCTCGTCATCGATTTCATCGGTGAGCATAGCATTTACCGATCTCCACTCCGGCTTCTTCTTGCTTTCATCTGATTTAGCTGGATCGGACCGATGGAATTGGGGGTAATTTACTGAACGCATCCGGATTATCACAGTTTTATGCTTAATCGAGCTTGTTTGAAGGCCGAGTAACAAAAATTCGAGTCTTTATAAAGCAAGATTAACTGCTCAGATTCCCTTTTGCGTTGATTTGCTGTTAACAATTTGATTGCATAACCCTAGTTCCGGAAGCCTAAGGCAGGGCTATTGAATAAAGCAAGATTTACTTGCTCCGACAGCATTGTAAGTGGTGAGGATTTACTAGGGCTACCCTGATTACTGTCTTTGTTTATCTTACTGTGCTATTGGTTAGTCTATCTTGTGTTCATTGAAGATGGTAGATGAACTTACAAAAATGAACCATTACAAGCTGATGCAACAACTTCATCAATGGAGTCTTTCACTTGCTGTAGTAGTGGCTGAGAACTGGGGAAAGAAAATGACTATTGGGAGATGTTATCCCTAGGGAAATTTTGTCTTTTTAACTGTCAACTGATGAGAAGGAATTGGAGGATGAGAACATCTTATTGTCTGGCATGGCTGCGTGTGATTCACAAGTATGCGTAGTAGATTGTCCTGGAGTTCAATTATTGGCCTTCTTTTATGCAATAAAAGTTGCATTTATTGGCATCATGTGAATTGGTCTGCACACAGACGGATTCTGGTCCCATCTACCATCACGTTTATCTTACAAGGATTGTGGTAACTTAATCCACTGATTCAACTTTGTCCCTAACCCATTCTTTTTATGGATGTCTTTTTGCTCTACCAACTTGGTTAGTCAGATGTCCAACACCTTGCATTAGCTTGAAATGGTGGGATCCTTGCACCTTAATCAACAAGTAATGACTCAAATGGTTGGATATAGAATCTGAAGTTCAATATGAAATCCTTCTGGCTTCATTGGCCAAGTCCTCTGAAATGAAATGATCACCTTTCCTCCTATTGTTAGACTGAATAAATCGCCATATATGATTGTCCTATACACATATTGCAATGTAACATGTGTCTATATCATTGTTTGAATAACGCAGAGCCTTTGCATGATCAGAAATATTTTGTGTCTTTGAAATGTAATGCTTATAAGTGCATACAAAGTGGTGTTTTTGACTAGGAGAGTCCAATTCGTAATAGAAGAATTTATAGGAAACAAAACAATTGCTTTGGATGTACCTTCTAATGACAATTTTGAACCTACAGCTCAGACACTTGGACTCCCTTTTATCAGCGCATACCTTGATTCAATGGGGACAAATTTCTCCCACGGTGCCAATTTTGCTACGGCCGGATCAACCATCCTAAGACAGAACACAACTTTCTTCCAAACTGGTTACAGCCCCTTCTCTTTGGATGTGCAGTTCCACCAGTTTGAGCAGTTCAAAACTAGATCCCTGCTAGCTCACACCAATGGCAAGTACTACACATCTATATACTTTTATTTTGATCTAAGAACTCAAACAAAAAATTATACTGAACCTTGTTTTATAACTACTGGGTAATGCTAGCTTGGTTTCGTGCAGGAGCCATCTACAAAGATTTGTTTCCTCCAGAAAAATACTTCTCACAGGCTTTGTACACCTTCGATATTGGCCAAAATGACCTCACTTCAGGCTATGTCAGCAACCTGACAACTGAGCAAGTTAAAGAAACCATCCCTGTCATCCTTGGCAAATTTACTGATGCTGTCAAGGTATGAGGAAAGGATACATATTAGAAACACTTACTTTGTAGATAATGATGATACCTTGGAATTGAGCTGGTGCAGAATGTTTATAAACTTGGTGGGCGATACTTTTGGATCCATAACACAGGACCAGTTGGCTGCCTGCCTTATGTTCTAGCTCGATACCCTCTTAGAGCTCCTGAGGTCGACTCTATCGGTTGTGGAGCCCCATTCAATGAAGTGGCTCGACGATTCAATGCTAAACTTAAGAAAACTGTAGTGCGACTCAGAAAGGTATTTCCTAGTGCCGTGTTCACCTATGTTGATGTCTACACCGTCAAGTACTCGCTCATAAGCCATGCGGAAGGGCTCGGTGAGTTCCATGATCAATACTAAATCAAAAGTTAGCTTAAATTACATTAGTTTAGGCTTCTAATTTTGGTTTGAATACAACGAATTGTAGGGTTTGAACCACCTTTTGTGGCTTGCTGCGGGCATGGAGGGAAGTACAACTTCGACGTGCGGTACAGTTGTGGAGCTACAAAGAAAGTCCACAACACCAAGGTTATCATCTCAAACACATGCGAGGATCCTTCAAAGAGGATATGCTGGGATGGATATCACTACTCAGAGGCAGCTAACAAATGGGTGTTCGATCATATTGTGGATGGTGCCTTTTCAGACCCGCCAAATCCAGTAACCATGGCTTGCAGAAGGCAGCAGCAGCCTCGCCGAGAGTGAGTGACTTTTGCAAGAAGGCCACCACTCTCCGACGATGAGCTCTTTCCTTGTGGTTCGATTTTTAGGAATCTCATGTGGTTTTTATCATTGAAAAATCAAAAGATATTTGATTACCTTCTTACATATTTCCACTACCATCTGTTGGGATAATCACAATGTTATTGTTGAAATCTACCTCAATTTTAAGGCCAATAAACTGGCCACGATTTTCCCTGCTTTTTTCTCACAATTTTTTGGTGCCACTGAAGCTGCGATAGCCACCCCGAGGTCTTCGACCGCCATTAAAATTCCAGCCCGGTCGGGTCGAGCCGGACCCAAGCCACATCGTTACAATGGCGTATGTAACAGCCATCCAAGCCCTTTGAGTATTGAGACTGCGGTGTTACGATGGGGAATGTAACAGCTATCCAAACGTTACAAACCCAAGCCGGTGTGTTATTGTGGTTTATGCTATAAGAGGCCCCCCTTCCGTTATTCGCAAGTTCGAGAGATAGGGATAAGGAAGAGCATCCGTTCCCAATCTCCTCGTCGCCGCTCCTCCCCCAATCCACCAATCTCGTCGCCATGGCTTCCATCTCCACCATTGTTGGCGCCCAAAAAGCTCTCCTACCGGCTACCTCCTCCTCCGTCTCCAAGCCCAAGTTCCCCTCGCTCACCGGGTTCCTCGCTTCTTCTTCCTCCTTCTCCGCCTCCAGCCTCGGCTGCGCCGCCGCCTCCCGCCTTAGCCTCCGACGCCGCGCCAGCCGCCTCGTCGTCCGTGCCGCTCGCGGCAAGTACGAGCGCACCAAGCCCCATGTTAACATCGGCACCATCGGCCACGTCGACCACGGTAAGACCACCCTCACCGCCGCCCTCACCATGGCCCTCGCCGCTGTCGGAGGTTCCGCCCCAAAAAAGTATGACGAGATCGACGCCGCACCCGAGGAGCGCGCCCGCGGTATTACCATTAACACTGCGACCGTCGAGTACGAGACCGACTCCCGCCACTACGCCCACGTCGATTGCCCCGGACACGCTGATTACGTCAAGAACATGATCACCGGGGCCGCACAGATGGACGGCGCCATCCTTGTTGTCTCCGGCGCCGATGGCCCGATGCCCCAGACCAAGGAGCACATCCTCCTGGCTAAGCAGGTCGGCGTGCCCAATATGGTGGTCTTTCTCAACAAACAGGACCAGGTGGACGACGAGGAGCTCCTTCAGCTCGTTGAGCTCGAGGTTCGCGAGCTGCTCACCTCCTATGAGTTCCCAGGCGATGACATTCCCATCGTCTCCGGCTCCGCGCTCCTCGCCCTGGAGGCCCTCATGGCCAACCCCAATATCAAGCGCGGGGAGAACAACTGGGTCGACAAGATCTTTGAACTCATGGACTCGGTGGACAGCTACATCCCCATTCCGCAGCGACAGACCGACCTCCCTTTCCTCCTCGCCATAGAAGATGTATTCTCCATTACTGGACGTGGGACAGTCGCCACCGGCCGAATAGAGCGTGGCCTTGTAAAGATAGGCGACACTGTCGAGATCGTCGGCCTTCGGGAGACGCGGACCACCACTGTCACAGGCGTCGAGATGTTCCAAAAGACTCTCGACGACGCGATGGCCGGAGACAACGTCGGGTTGCTTCTCCGTGGTATCCAGAAGGCGGACATCCAGCGAGGGATGGTGCTTGCCAAGCCTGGCACCATCACTCCCCACACTAAATTTTCTGCCATTGTCTACATCCTCAAGAAAGAAGAGGGCGGGAGGCACTCTCCCTTCTTTTCAGGGTACAGACCGCAGTTCTACATGAGGACCACCGATGTCACAGGCAAGGTCACAACCATAATGAACGACAAGGATGAGGAGGCAAAGATGGTGATGCCCGGAGACCGCGTCAAGATGGAGGTTGAACTCATCGTGCCCGTGGCATGCGAGCAGGGAATGCGGTTCGCTATAAGGGAGGGCGGAAAGACTGTCGGCGCCGGCGTCATCCAGTCAATCATTCAGTAAATTATGCATGTAAGATTACTTGCTTCTCTTTCAGTTTGCATGAGCTATCCATGAATTGCTACTTCCTTTTACATAGTAACTCCTGCAAAACTTAGATTAAACACGAGCTTAGGTTGCTATCCTAGAAACCCTTGCCCATGCATTGCCTGATATTCTGCTCCTTCTCGCTTCTTTGGAGTTTCTTCTTCTTCTTCTTTTTGCTGCAATGCTCTGTCTGTCTCTGTGTTCATATGGCAGCTCTTTTATAAACTCATTGCAATCTTGTCACGTAATTCAAATGCACTTGCACTTGGATAACTATTAGTTTGTATGTACTTCTTTTGCCTCGATGGATCATGTTTAAAGTGTATAAACATAAATTTTTGAAATTTATCCAAGTTGGTGCTTGCCAGGAGAAAGAATTATCAATCACTTCTCACCTAATGCACTGATGATTGATTATATATTTGGACTCCATTGTTTCTGATACTTGGAACTTGATGAGCTTTTGCTGCCCCTAATGATAGTATCACAAGCTACAAGTTCATTTATCATATTCTTCTCCTCACTTGAACTTAAACAATAGAAAGATTTCCATTGTTGCTTTAGTCTAACACTTTGTATGGTTTTGTATGTTGAGCAGTGAAAAAATTGCACCCTTTGCAAAGGAGAGAACTTTGCATTGAGGAATTCTTTAGGCCATTGTATTTAAAAATTTATGGAGCTTTTATTGGGCTCAGTTAGAAGTATTATTATTCTTACAATCTAATTAAAATATTACTTAATAAATATTTTTTTTGCATATTATAAAATATATGGAATTTTTAAAATATAAAAAATTAATAGATCTAGAGATGATTAATATGTAAGTATATATGTATGTATTGTGTATTTGAATAAAAAGTAAAAAATTTATAATTGAGTTTAGAATAATATATTTGAAAATTGAGCTTTAAAAAAGTTATTAAATTTGCTACTCTTTACTTACTCTTTAAACTTTTTATTTTATATTCTTAATATTGAACCTACATAAATAAATTTTAATTATAGCATATAACGCTAATAATTTTGTTAATGATAGAAAAACAAACAAGAGTAGAAGTAGGTATAAATCTAATTGATCAAATAAATAAATTTAATATGATTGGTAATATTCGAATTACTAATATTTCAGTAAAAAGTGGACTCTGTCATTAGTGACTTATCTAGTCGTCATTGTAGTAGTAAATCTTGCAGTTGATTACGATAAAGAAAAGTATTATTTCGATTTCGTCAAGATTTGATTCTTAAGATTTATTACAGGCAAGATAGGTATATAATTTAAAATGTTTTAAAAAGTAAAATGAGTTTGGAAAGAAATTAAATACTTTAGTAAAATAAAAACTTAAATCAATTTAAAATTTTAAATAAAAAAGACATTAGTAATTTCTATCTACCCAAATATCAAATTTGTTCAGAAAATTGTTGTGTGTTCATTTTACTAATTCATGAATTATTTTGTTGTCGTTCATTTGAAAATGTTAATAAACAAAGATATTTAAAAAATCTGTTTTTTAAATATTTTCTTATTTTTTAATTTATCAAAGATGCACGAGTTTTGATGATTTCCTAAAATGCCTTTCTATTCAACTTGACTTTTTTTTTTTTTGTAAAAACCCATTTTAATCGACAATTATTTGAAAGTCGTTTCGGCAATTTAGATTTTTGAAAATTTTAAATTACACATCATATTTTGTATTTTATTAAAAGATGCATTTTTTTTTCATTTCAGCTCATTCAGCTTCAAATCAAAAAGTTTTAAATTTATACCAAATTTCTACTGTTTTATTTTTTTATCATTGATAAATTTATTTTTATATATTAAAATTTTAGAAGGGGTTTTGATGCAACTTTAAAATTATTGTTGAATTTACAACTGCGAATTTGAGTCAGAAAATAGAAAAAAATTGTATATAATAAATTTAATATGATTCCATCCTGATTCGAAATTCCATATTAACAAGAGTTTTGCAATTGTCTTTATATATATATATATTATATTTTTTATTATTTTTAGATTTATTAATGAATTTCGATGAAAAAGTTATTGATGATTTTTAAAAAGTCATATTTATTTATAGTGCCTTATAGTTACAGAGCGTTGCAGGACTGGGTGTGTAGCTGGGTCACGTTATTAACAGGGACCCAAATCAACGTGGAGACAGGAGAGCGTGTGGGTATTTTCCGTGGGTTTTAGATTTAAGTACTGTTTATGCAGACATCTTCGGTTGGTCGTAGTTTTGTCTTGTTTTGGATAGTTATTATAAAAAAAAGAAAAATAAATTGGAAGTTTATTTTATTACTCTTTTGATTTTTTTGCCAGTTATTCTCGATCTGGAAATTTATCATTATAAATTGGTTACCCTCCGATGGCAACTCTTTCACCCACCACTTTCCCCCTCTTCCCTTTCGCTTGCTTTGGATCTATCGATTCCGGAGCAGTCGGAGGAGATGGCCGGCGACGCGAAGGTCCACACCCTTGCCGAGGTATCGACGCACAACACCTCCAAGGATTGCTGGCTCATCATTGGCGGCAAGGTCTGTGTTCGCTTCGCCTTTGTTAGTTTTCTCTGATCCGTATGGTCATCTTTTATTTTTCGGGGATCTTTTAACTTTTCTACGCCCTTTCTATCTCGGATTCTACGGTCCATGATCCGATCTATTTTGCCAAAACCATCCACGATTTCGACATTTTGGATCTTGTCAATCGGTGAACTTTCCGTGTAAGTTTTGTTGGATTTATTTTCGAGGCTTGCAAGCATGATACTTTTGTTGCCGTTTTAGATTGCATATTCTGGGTTATTAAACTGCACCGTATTTTATTACTACGATACACATGCTTTGCTTGGAGAAATTAGATTGTTGAATAATTCAAGGCAAAGTAGATTGCTTTGACCTCGTAAGATGAGATGGCGGAAAAAACAGTTTTAATCTAGGTTTCTAACATTAATCAAACTATTGACTACGTCTTCCTAAGATTTTATGAAGATATATAATTAGATGAGTCCAATTGATTCAGGTTGAAGGTACTATAGGTATAGGGAGACCAAAAAAAAAAATTATAGCTGATGCAATAATTTCTATGCATGCCATTATTTTACACCTAAATTTCTGCCATCTGAACAAGTCTACGTTTGGTGAAGCATCTGAACTTTTTATTTCCTTGTTAGCTTGATTGAATGTTGCCATGTTTCTAAACTGAAGATGTCTCCTCTGGTTAGTCTATGGCTATTCATTTTGTCAAGGTTCTTTCTCTTTGAACATTTCAAGAAAGGATGAATGAACATTATACAGTTGATAGAAAACTTACCGGCATCTTTAATTGGAAAGACCGTAATAAATAGTGACGAAATAAGTATAGTTTTTGGTGGACAACAGCTCATGCTCAAAAATCTAGATGTTATGGTGCTTATCAGATGGTAAATTTTTTTTCAAGGAATCTAATACCGAGGAAGACCAACTTGAACAGTGGTGAGCATAGTTATTGTTATTTGTCTCAACTATTTAGGGTCGGCTATATAAATCTTACCCTCCATTTTGCATTTTGCAAGGTTCTATCACTAGAATTTTTTCAAATCATTTAATTTATTTTATGTTACATTTTCTATTGTGTATTTTGATCTCCCTCTACCCTTTCATCTTCCATGTAATTGATTAAACTCATCCAACTATAGAATTTATCGGTTGACTTTGAAATGTCTATGTCATCCAAACATGTTTCATTTTATCATCTATTGGTATTGAGTGTAGTCTAAATCAAGGGAAGCATCTAGTGAAAGCATGATCTGTGATTTTATTATGTTTTCTACCCAAACAATTAGGTGATAAAAATCTTTTCACTTTTTGTTCCTGTCATGTTAAACTGTGCTAACTTTTTTATATTGGTTTGTTAAGTTTGATGGAATAAGATTCTTCCCTGTGATTCGTAAGAGAAATTCTTAATGATAATCAAGCAGATCGCCAAGCAACACTTGAGGTCATTCAAGTAATTTGATCATGATCTGTTATTCTTAAATTGTTTTCTCATGCCCAGCAACAGTGAAGATTAAGATTTGGAATATAGAAGATGATAAAAGAAGTATGATGATTGCACATTGGCAAACATAATTATTAAAATGTTGAAATTATAGAAATCAAACTTTCTTTTCTAATAAGATGTTGTTATAATAAAAACCCATTGTCATTTGTATATGGTTAATAAATTTGTACATTTACACTTGATTCACAATAATCTAATTTAACTTGGATGCACACACCTTTACCTCTTTCAAGGATATTATGCATGTATCAAAAAATAAAACATACTATATGATTGAAGCCTTTGCAATACCCTTTTTATGGTTTGACAACCTTTTTTTCCTTTAAAATGTCTGTCATCATCATCATCATCATCAAGAAGCTCTATTTTTCCGTACTATTGGTGGCTACATAGACCTTATTCCTCCATTCAGCTATATGCAAGGCTATGCCACAAATTTAAACATTGTTTTAACATATTAACTAGCCTTCTTTGGTTTCCCTATATCCCTTTCAGCGTCTACTCTAATCAATTCAACTTTTCTAGTTATAAAATATATTAGTCTACTTCAAGATGATATTGATTCTATTTTGGCTTATTGTGTTATTATTTGGAAAGTTATCCTCTATAGCTCATGTTTGTTTGGCTTATCAATAAGTCTTTTCTATAAAACTTTGATGCTTACATAAGCTGTCATAGATTCATAAAGTTTCACAAAATTTATTCGCTCTTTCTTTGCTGCATAGTATTTATTTTTTCCAGACGTCAACAACTAGTTTAAGTTGCTGCTAGCCCATAAAAACATAAATCTTATTATTTCCTGACAACCAACCATTAGGATAAGTGGTCAATCACCCAACAAACTTCAAGCTTAGTCATACTGTATTGTGAATAGAATGTTAAATCTATAAATTTACATTTTTTTAATGGCCCAAATTCTGTACAGGTGGCCATCCAATTTAACAACTGTGTTTGTGTAATTATCTCCATTTCACTTGATAAAATTTAATCCTTCAGCTAAAGGTTTGTGATGTACCACAAACCCTAATTTTGACTATGGTTATCACAAGTATATGCACTGGTTATTGATCAACCTTCGTTGAAATTTACCTTTCTGTGTGGGAATATTTGGACGTTGATTGTGGTCTAGTAACGCCAAGTATTTAATTGTTTCAGTTTTCACTCATACTTAATAAATCTGATTATGCTATGCTATCGATTGCATAACAAAACTCATTTTTTGCTTATACGAAAACTGAATTAGATAGTGAGACACTACAGAAAAGAAAAGGAATACAAATGAGTTAATTTTGATCGGGCCTACTCAATTTGTATATATTCCAGAAGTTGATCATAGTGTTGGTTTCCGTTTTTTCCTAATGCACTATTTTCCAGGTTTATGATGTTACTAAGTTCTTAGAAGATCACCCTGGAGGAGATGACGTTTTGCTCTCATCCACCGGTATACCTATGTCGAATGATTTCCGATTACCATACTTTTTGAATAGTTAATCCATCAGGTACTTTTTTTTTTTCTTTTCACTTTGTCAGGGAAAGATGCAACTGATGATTTTGAAGATATTGGCCATAGCACCACTGCAAGGGCGATGATGGATGAGTATTATATTGGAGAAATTGATGCCACCACAATCCCAAAGAAAGTAGCATACACTCCTCCCAAACAGCCGCACTATAACCAGGACAAGACATCTGAGTTCGTTGTCAAGATCCTCCAGTTTTTGGTTCCTCTCCTAATCTTGGGTTTTGCTGTGGGCATCAGATTCTACACAAAATCAGCTTAAAATCTTCTCACCAACGTGACAGATTTAGTCGAGTAGAAATAAGATTTCTGGCTTATCTCCAATGCTGTTACAAATTCAGATACTATGTTGTGGCTGTCGAATGTTTGTGTTTGCGAACTCATATCTGTTTGCTTCTGATTATTATACACTGAACTAAATGTCTGATAGACACTCTATTTTCTTGGTCAACACCTTCCATGGTACGTATAAAGAAAGACTAGATAATATTAGGAGTTCAATACAGTTTACAATAACCAAGCTAGATGCATAATAACCCACTAAAATTGACAAACTGACAATGCAGGACACAAGACAAAGTAGCAGTGCTGGGAGCAGAGTGAGCGGCAGCAGCTTCTCTCCTCAGTCGTTGCAGCAGCGGTAGAGCACGAACTTGTCCATGGGGCGGCCGCACTCGGCGCACACCACCTGCTCCTTGATCTCGACGGAGTCGCTGGGCAGGATGAGGCGCGTGCAGTGCTCCACCGTGCGGAGCGGTTCCAGAGCTCTTCTCAGCGCCGGCACCAGCCCCTCCACCTCCACGTCGCTCTTCCACTTATCGAACTGACCCAGGCAGTCCGCCATCTTCCCCCCGTCCGCCTCCACCATCTCCAGTGACCCTCGGCTGAGCAGCGCCCACCCCTCGTCGTTCCCGTCGAAGCTCAGCATCGTCACCACCTCCTTCATGATGGGGTCGTTGTCGATCGTCCGCCCGAGCTGCATCTTGGAGTGCCACATGCTCTCCAGCCGCACCCAGAAGAACCACACCATCACCGGGTCCTTCCAGTACCCGCTCAGCTTCTCCTCCGCGATCACCGCCGTCGCCTTCTTCACTCTGTCCCGCGGGTTGCTCTTCCCCACGTACACCATCTCCACCGGCACCCGCGCCTCCTGCGAAACCCGCCTCATCGCCGCCGTGAACCGCCGTATCCACCCAATGTTCTCGCCTCCATACAAGCACACATGCCGCCCTTCACTCGCCTGTAAGCACGGCGGCCATTAAATTATGTTCTAGATAAAGGAAAACAAGTCGTAAAAGTACCCATGTAAGCACGGCGGGATCGATTTCGTCGACGAGGAGCTCGAGTCGCCAAGTTTCATCCCTCCAGAGAGCCTCCTCCCTGTTGCTGGTGAAGGGGAAGGCGAGTCTGCCCCAGATCCACATCATGTGGAGGGCGTTGGGGGAGACAACCTTCCCCTGTCCGTCCAACACCACCAGAATCGGCTTCTTGTCGAACCGCCACACCTCGCGGATGTACTTGACCACCGCCGGCTCCATCAACGACGGGTGGTAAAGCGAGTACCACGGCATGGTGGAGGCCAGCCGGTTGAAGATCTCCTCCTTGGCCGCCGACCAGGGGACGTGCCTGTCAGTCATCGGCAGCCACACGATCTCGTACTGCCGCTCCTCCTCCTTCATCCTGTTGGTGTCCTTGTATATCTGTATCAGGGTGAGGAGCTCCTCGCGGATGATGTCGAGGTCGGAGATAAGCAGCACCACGATCTTCCTCCGCAGCACGTCCACGCTGACTCTTCTCTTCGTGGATCCCTCGACGAGCGGCAGGTCGTCCTTGGAATGGATCAATGCCCTGAGAATCTTCAAATTGTCGAAATGCACGCTCTCAAACAGCTTCACTAGCATCAGATAAGTTTCGATGTGCTTCTTCTCACCTGAAACAAACAATAATGTTCAACTACTATACTTTGCTTCTTGCAGAAGAAGAAGAAGAGAATGTACCAATGTGTCGATAGCACAATTCTAGTTGTTTGGTAAGATGCCCATAAATGTTGCCAACTTTGTGTGCTAAACTCGCGAGCTCCCACACTTCGGTGGCCGAGCTGATGTTCCTGGCAACGTGGGGGTTAAAAGAGTTGAGCTTTAAGTAATAATAATGTTCTACGAATGAGACATGGAGATAGACGACAGTGTTTACTCATGGCCGAGGCCGATGAGACCCACGATCTGGGAAGAGCAAGCCACGACGCTTCGGATGGTCCAGTAGACGGCCGTGGGGATGTGCGCCATGGCCGACGCCATGTCGGGGGTGTCCGGCGAAATGTACTCGGAGGGGAGCTCCTTGAATTGGATGATGCACTTGGCGACGTCCAGCATCGCCTTGGTGAGGTTGTTGAGGGCGTCGAAGCGTGGCTTGAGCGCCTCGGCATGCTCCAGGATGTCCGGCGACTGCTTGAGCAGCGCCACCGACTTGGCCAAAGGGTTCACGGTGTGCAACTGCGTGGTGAGCCAGAACTCGCCGTAGCTCACCGCGAAGGCCGCCAGCGCCAGCACCACCTTCGCGTCCCAAGTGTAGTGCGATAGCGAATTGAACACTGCAAACGTCGTCGTGTGCGAGTCGAGTCCGCCGGAGCACTTGCAGGTGATCTACAGAAATCGACATCCATCGTACAGAGGAATAGAAGAATCTAGTAATCATCAAAAGTTTATCATATATGTATATATACTTCGCAAGAAATCCTATGAATGGTGTAAGCCAATGCTTCGAGCATTCCGATCACTTCAGCGCGATTCAGTTTCTCTTCCACAATCTCCAGCTGAGCCTGCGGACTCTGCAGAGTTACAAGCTCAGTGACATTAAATCGAGCACAAAAATGGTTCGATCTCATAAACAACCTCCTATACATACCACGACAACAGTGGGAGTGGCCCTTCGCAGAATGTCCTCGATGATGTGCATCAGCGGCCTCGTGTCGACGTCACGGCCGTCAGGGGAGTGGGTGGCGACTATCTGCTTGATCACGGCGCTGTCGTCCGAGGCCGAAAAGAGGTGGCGGTCGCTCTTTATCAACTGCAACTTCGTCGCTGCCGCCGCCGTCGTCGTCGTCGTCGCCATTTCTGTGGCAGTCAAGAGAGCAAAAACCTATCAGCTTCCAGTGTGCGAATTATCCAAAGGCTCTCCAGAGATATATATACACACAGAAACGGCATCAAGAGAAGGAAGTGAGGAACTGAAAGACAAGGACGAGAGAATAAAGCTCAAGCGAACCGACTACCTTGCTCTTCAGGTGAAGCTCTCAATCTCCATGAGTAGGCTCAGGCTGCCTAAAAGGGCCATGTACAATAAATTAGAGGCCGAAGCGGGCCATCGAGCAAACTCTTTACTCCTAAAGTGAGCCACCATCAGAATTGAAGAATAATTGTCGATCAACGAAAAGGCCAAGCCAATCTAAGAACTACACATTTAGCCCGTCCCTCAGATTTTGAGGGATCCCTCACACTTACGATGTGAGTGTGAGAAGATAAGTTCCTTGCTTGTGCAGAGGACAAAGTCCGAGCCAAATTTTCCAAGATTCTTTTTGGATAAAAGGTGGAATCCAAACACAACAGTCCTATACGGTCTCATCATCTGTGAAAAAG
>NC_133867.1:7999646-8089944 GCF_044706935.1 Curcuma longa | reverse complement strand
TGTTCATTTTACTAATTCATGAATTATTTTGTTGTCGTTCATTTGAAAATGTTAATAAACAAAGATATTTAAAAAATCTGTTTTTTAAATATTTTCTTATTTTTTAATTTATCAAAGATGCACGAGTTTTGATGATTTCCTAAAATGCCTTTCTATTCAACTTGACTTTTTTTTTTTTGTAAAAACCCATTTTAATCGACAATTATTTGAAAGTCGTTTCGGCAATTTAGATTTTTGAAAATTTTAAATTACACATCATATTTTGTATTTTATTAAAAGATGCATTTTTTTTCATTTCAGCTCATTCAGCTTCAAATCAAAAAGTTTTAAATTTATACCAAATTTCTACTGTTTTATTTTTTTTATCATTGATAAATTTATTTTTATATATTAAAATTTTAGAAGGGGTTTTGATGCAACTTTAAAATTATTGTTGAATTTACAACTGCGAATTTGAGTCAGAAAATAGAAAAAAATTGTATATAATAAATTTAATATGATTCCATTCTGATTCGAAATTCCGTATTAACAAGAGTTTTGCAATTGTCTTTATATAGATATATATTATATTTTTACTATTTTTAGATTTATTAATGAATTTCGATGAAAAAGTTATTGATGATTTTTAAAAAGTCATATTTATTTATAGTGCCTTATAGTTACAGAGCGTTGCAGGACTGGGTGTGTAGCTGGGTCACGTTATTAACAGGGACCCAAATCAACGTGGAGACAGGAGAGAGTGTGGGTATTTTCCGTGGGTTTTAGATTTAAGTACTGTTTATGCAGACATCTTCGGTTGGTCGTAGTTTTGTCTTGTTTTGGATAGTTATTATAAAAAAAAGAAAAATAAATTTGAAGTTTATTTTATTACTCTTTTGATTTTTTTGCCAGTTATTCTCGATCTGGAAATTTATCATTATAAATTGGTTACCCTCCGATGGCAACTCTTTCACCCACCACTTTCCCCCTCTTCCCTTTCGCTTGCTTTGGATCTATCGATTCCGGAGCAGTCGGAGGAGATGGCCGGCGACGCGAAGGTCCACACCCTTGCCGAGGTATCGACGCACAACACCTCCAAGGATTGCTGGCTCATCATTGGCGGCAAGGTCTGTGTTCGCTTAGCCTTTGTTAGTTTTCTCTGATCCGTATGGTCATCTTTTATTTTTCGGGGATCTTTTAACTTTTCTACGCCCTTTCTATCTCGGATTCTACGGTCCATGATCCGATCTATTTTGCCAAAACCATCCACGATTTCGACATTTTGGATCTTGTCAATCGGTGAACTTTCCGTGTAAGTTTTGTTGGATTTATTTTCGGGGCTTGCAAGCATGATACTTTTGTTGCCGTTTTAGATTGCATATTCTGGGTTATTAAACTGCACCGTATTTTATTACTACGATACACATGCTTTGCTTGGAGAAATTAGATTGTTGAATGATGCAAGTCAAAGTAGATTGCTTTGACCTCGTAAGATGAGATGGCGGAAAAAACAGTTTTAATCTAGGTTTCTAACATTAATCAAACTATTGACTACGTCTTCCTAAGATTTTATGAAGATATATAATTAGATGAGTCCAATTGATTCAGGTTGAAGGTACTATAGGTATAGGGAGACCAAAAAAAAAAATTATAGCTGATGCAATAATTTCTATGCATGCCATTATTTTACACCTAAATTTCTGCCATCTGAACAAGTCTACGTTTGGTGAAGCATCTGAACTTTTTATTTCCTTGTTAGCTTGATTGAATGTTGCCATGTTTCTAAACTGAAGATGTCTCCTCTGGTTAGTCTATGGCTATTCATTTTGTCAAGGTTCTTTCTCTTTGAACATTTCAAGAAAGGATGAATGAACATTATACAGTTGATAGAAAACTTACCGGCATCTTTAATTGGAAAGACCGTAATAAATAGTGACGAAATAAGTATAGTTTTTGGTGGACAACAGCTCATGCTCAAAAATCTAGATGTTATGGTGCTTATCAGATGGTAAATTTTTTTTCAAGGAATCTAATACCGAGGAAGACCAACTTGAACAGTGGTGAGCATAGTTATTGTTATTTGTCTCAACTATTTAGGGTCGGCTATATAAATCTTACCCTCCATTTTGCATTTTGCAAGGTTCTATCACTAGAATTTTTTCAAATCATTTAATTTATTTTATGTTACATTTTCTATTGTGTATTTTGATCTCCCTCTACCCTTTCATCTTCCATGTAATTGATTAAACTCATCCAACTATAGAATTTATCGGTTGACTTTGAAATGTCTATGTCATCCAAACATGTTTCATTTTATCATCTATTGGTATTGAGTGTAGTCTAAATCAAGGGAAGCATCTAGTGAAAGCATGATCTGTGATTTTATTATGTTTTCTACCCAAACAATTAGGTGATAAAAATCTTTTCACTTTTTGTTCCTGTCATGTTAAACTGTGCTAACTTTTTTATATTGGTTTGTTAAGTTTGATGGAATAAGATTCTTCCCTGTGATTCGTAAGAGAAATTCTTAATGATAATCAAGCAAATCGCCAAGCAACACTTGAGGTCATTCAAGTAATTTGATCATGATCTGTTATTCTTAAATTGTTTTCTCATGCCCAGCAACAGTGAAGATTAAGATTTGGAATATAGAAGATGATAAAAGAAGTATGATGATTGCACATTGGCAAACATAATTATTAAAATGTTGAAATTATAGAAATCAAACTTTCTTTTCTAATAAGATGTTGTTATAATAAAAACCCATTGTCATTTGTATATGGTTAATAAATTTGTACATTTACACTCGATTCACAATAATCTAATTTAACTTGGATGCACTCACCTTTACCTCTTTCAAGGATATTATGCATGTATCAAAAAATAAAACATACTATATGATTGAAGTCTTTGCAATACCCTTTTATGGTTTGACAAACTTTTTTTCCTTTAAAATGTCTGTCGTCATCATCATCATCAAGCTCTATTTTTCCCTACTATTGGTGGCTACATAGACCTTATGCCTCCATTCAGCTATATGCAAGGCTATGCCACAAATTTAAACATTGTTTTAACATAATAACTAGCCTTCTTTGGTTTCCCTCTATCCCTTTCAGCTTCTACTCTAATCAATTCAACTTTTCTAGTTACAAAATATATTAGTCTACTTCAAGACGATATTGATTCTATTTTGGCTTATTGTGTTATTATTTGGAAAGTTATCCTCTATAGCTCATGTTTGTTTGGCTTATCAATATGTCTTTTCTATAAAACTTTGATGCTTACATAAGCTATCATAGATTCATAAAGTTTCACAAAATTTATTCGCTCTTTCTTTGCTGCATAGTATTTATTTTTTCCAGACGTCAACAACTAGTTTAAGTTGCTGCTAGCCCATAAAAACATAAATCTTATTATTTCCTGACAACCAACCATTAGGATAAGTGGTCAATCACCCAACAAAGTTCAAGCTTAGTCATACTGTATTGTGAATAGAATGTTAAATCTATAAATTTACAGTTTTTTAATGGCCCAAATTCTGTACAGGTGGCCATCCAATTTAACAACTGTGTTTGTGTAATTATCGCTATTTCACTTGATAAAATTTAATCCTTCAGCTAAAGGTTTGTGATGTACCACAAACCCTAATTTTGACTATGGTTATCACAAAGTATATGCACTGGTTATTGATCAACCTTCGTTGAAATTTACCTTTCTGTGTGGGAATATTTGGACATTAATTGTG
Source organism: Curcuma longa (assembly GCF_044706935.1). Lineage (NCBI taxonomy): Eukaryota > Viridiplantae > Streptophyta > Magnoliopsida > Zingiberales > Zingiberaceae > Curcuma > Curcuma longa. The sequence goes on along the minus strand of NC_133867.1, from coordinate 8,086,220 downwards.
GTCTAGTAACGCCAAGTATTTAATTGTTTCAGTTTTCACTCATACTTAATAAATCTGATTATGCTATGCTATCAATTGCATAAGAAAACTCATTTTTTGCTTATACGAAAACTGAATTAGATAGTGAGACACTACAGAAAAGAAAAGGAATACAAATGAGTTAATTTTGATTGGGCCTACTCAATTTGTATATATTCCAGAAGTTGATCATAGTGTTGGTTTCCGTTTTTCTCCTAATGCACTATTTTCCAGGTTTATGATGTTACTAAGTTCTTAGAAGATCACCCTGGAGGAGATGAGGTTTTGCTCTCATCCACCGGTATACCTATCTCGAATGATTGCCGATTACCATACTTTTTGAATAGTTAATCCATCAGGTACTTTTTTTTTTTTCTTTTCATTTTGTCAGGGAAAGATGCAACTGATGATTTTGAAGATGTTGGCCATAGCACCACTGCAAGGGCGATGATGGATGAGTATTATATTGGAGAAATTGATGCCACAACAATCCCAAAGAAAGTAGCATACACTCCTCCCAAACAGCCGCACTATAACCAGGACAAGACATCTGAGTTCGTTGTCAAGATCCTCCAGTTTTTGGTTCCTCTCCTTATCTTGGGTTTTGCTGTGGGCATCAGATTCTACACAAAATCAGCTTAAAATCTTCTCACCAACGTGACAGATTTAGTCGAGTAGAAATAAGATTTCTGGCTTATCTCCAATGCTGTTACAAATTCAGACACTATGTTGTGGCTGTCGAATGTTTGTGTTTGCGAACTCATATCTGTTTGCTTCTGATTATTATACACTGAACTAAATGTCTGATAGACACTCTATTTTCTTGGTCAACACCTTCCATGGTACGTATAAAGAAAGACTAGATAATATTAGGAGTTCAATACAGTTTACAATAACCAAGCTAGATGCATAATAACCCACTAAAATTGACAAACTGACAATGCAGGACACAAGACAAAGTAGCAGTGCTGGGAGCAGAGTGAGCGGCAGCAGCTTCTCTCCTCAGTCGTTGCAGCAGCGGTAGAGCACGAACTTGTCCATGGGGCGGCCGCACTCGGCGCACACCACCTGCTCCTTGATCTCGACGGAGTCGCTGGGCAGGATGAGGCGCGTGCAGTGCTCCACCGTGCGGAGCGGTTCCAGAGCTCTTCTCAGCGCCGGCACCAGCCCCTCCACCTCCACGTCGCTCTTCCACTTATCGAACTGACCCAGGCAGTCCGCCATCTTCCCCCGTCCGCCTCCACCATCTCCAGTGACCCTCGGCTGAGCAGCGCCCACCCCTCGTCGTTCCCGTCGAAGCTCAGCATCGTCATCACCTCCTTCATGATGGGGTCGTTATCGATCGTCCGCCCGAGCTGCATCTTGGAGTGCCACATGCTCTCCAGCCGCACCCAGAAGAACCACACCATCACCGGGTCCTTCCAGTACCCGCTCAGCTTCTCCTCCGCGATCACCGCCGTCGCCTTCTTCACTCTGTCCCTCGGGTTGCTCTTCCCCACGTACACCATCTCCACCGGCACCCGCGCCTCCTGCGAAACCCGCCTCATCGCCGCCGTGAACCGCCGTATCCACCCAATGTTCTCGCCTCCATACAAGCACACATGCCGCCCTTCACTCGCCTGTAAGCACGGCGGCCATTAAATTATGTTCTAGATAAAGGAAAACAAGTCGTAAAAGTACCCATGTAAGCACGGCGGGATCGATTTCGTCGACGAGGAGCTCGAGGCGCCAAGTTTCATCCCTCCAGAGAGCCTCCTCCCTGTTGCTGGTGAACGGGAAGGCGAGTCTGCCCCAAATCCACATCATGTGGAGGGCGTTGGGGGAGACAACCTTCCCCTGTCCGTCCAACACCACCAGAATCGGCTTCTTGTCGAACCGCCACACCTCGCGGATGTACTTGACCACCGCCGGCTCCATCAACGACGGGTGGTAAAGCGAGTACCACGGCATGGTGGAGGCCAGCCGGTTGAAGATCTCCTCCTTGGCCGCCGACCAGGGGACGTGCCTGTCAGTCATCGGCAGCCACACGATCTCGTACTGCCGCTCCTCCTCCTTCATCCTGTTGGTGTCCTTGTATATCTGTATCAGGGTGAGGAGCTCCTCGCGGATGATGTCGAGGTCGGAGATAAGCAGCACCACGATCTTCCTCCGCAGCACGTCCACGCTGACTCTTCTCTTCGTGGATCCCTCGACGAGCGGCAGGTCGTCCTTGGAATGGATCAATGCCCTGAGAATCTTCAAATTGTCGAAATGCACGCTCTCAAACAGCTTCACTAGCATCAGATAAGTTTCGATGTGCTTCTTCTCACCTGAAACAAACAATAATGTTCAACTACTATACTTTGCTTCTTGCAGAAGAAGAAGAAGAGAATGTACCAATGTGTCGATAACACAATTCTAGTTGTTTGGTAAGATGCCCATAAATGTTGCCAACTTTGTGTGCTAAACTCGCGAGCTCCCACACTTCGGTGGCCGAGCTGATGTTCCTGGCAACGTGGGGGTTAAAAGAGTTGAGCTTTAAGTAATAATAATGTTCTACGAATGAGACATGGAGATAGACGACAGTGTTTACTCATGGCCGAGGCCGATGAGACCCACGATCTGGGAAGAGCAAGCCACGACGCTTCGGATGGTCCAGTAGACGGCCGTGGGGATGTGCGCCATGGCCGACGCCATGTCGGGGGTGTCCGGCGAAATGTACTCGGAGGGGAGCTCCTTGAATTGGATGATGCACTTGGCGACGTCCAGCATCGCCTTGGTGAGGTTGTTGAGGGCGTCGAAGCGTGGCTTGAGCGCCTCGGCATGCTCCAGGATGTCCGGCGACTGCTTGAGCAGCGCCACCGACTTGGCCAAAGGGTTCACGGTGTGCAACTGCGTGGTGAGCCAGAACTCGCCGTAGCTCACCGCGAAGGCCGCCAGCGCCAGCACCACCTTCGCGTCCCAAGTGTAGTGCGATAGCGAATTGAACACTGCAAACGTCGTCGTGTGCGAGTCGAGTCCGCCGGAGCACTTGCAGGTGATCTACAGAAATCGACATCCATCGTACAGAGGAATAGAAGAATCTAGTAATCATCAAAAGTTTATTATATATGTATATATACTTCGCAAGAAATCCTATGAATGGTGTAAGCCAATGCTTCGAGCATTCCGATCACTTCAGCGCGATTCAGTTTCTCTTCCACAAGCTCCAGCTGAGCCTGCGGAGTCTGCAGAGTTACAAGCTCAGTGACATTAAATCCAGCACAAAAATGGTTCGATCTCATAAACAACCTCCTATACATACCACGACGACAGTGGGAGTGGCCCTTCGCAGAATGTCCTCGATGATGTGCATCAGCGGCCTCGTGTCGACGTCACGGCCGTCAGGGGAGTGGGTGGCGACTATCTGCTTGATCACGGCGCTGTCGTCCGAGGCCGAAAAGAGGTGGCGGTCGCTCTTTATCAACTGCAACTTCGTCGCTGCCGCCGCCGTCGTCGTCGTCCATTTCTGTGGCAGTCAAGAGAGCAAAAACCTATCAGCTTCCAGTGTGCGAATTATCCAAAGGCTCTCCAGAGATATATATACACACAGAAACGGCATCAAAGAAGAAGGAATGGAACTGAACAAAGCAAGGAGCAGGAAGAATAAAGCTCAAGCGAACCGACTACCTTGCTTCTCAGTGGAGGCATCTCAATCTCCATGAGTAGGCTCAGGCGCCTAAAAGGGCTATGTACCAATAGATTAGAGGCTGAAGCGGGCCATCGAGCCAACTCTTTACTCCTCTAAAGTGACTGCCGTCAGAATTGAAGAATAATTGCCGATCAACGAAAAAGGCCAAGCCAATTCTAAGAACTACACGTTTCACCCCGTCCCTCAGATTTTAGATGCCTCACACTTACAATATGAGTGTAGAAGATAAGTTCCTTGCTTGTGCAGAGGACAAAGTACGAGCCAAACTTTACAAGATTCTTTTTGGATAAAAGGTGGAATCCGCCACCCCAACAGTCCTATACGATCGGTCTCATGATCATCTGTGAAAAAGTAAAATAAAAAACTTTACAAGATTCAGGTATATGCAAAGTGGATCATGTTATGATAATTTTACATGCTTTGTTTTGGTAAAGGGTGCTCACCATTCATGAGTGATAGAGTGTAATCCGAGCATCCCGCACACACCAGATGCTCACAGTGGATATGCAAGATAACACACGCACACACATATATATATATAAATTTATATTTTTTTTACACTCAGGTACTCATAGATGGTGTCCAACATATCAAAATTCACACAGACATATATATCGATGCATACCTTATGTTGCACATCCCATGAGCACCTAGTATATTTTTTTTTTAGATTTTGATACTGAATAGAATAACGATTATTCTGGAAGAGGAATATTAGAGGAGAATTGGGGAGAGAACAAGTATGCGAAATTGAGAACAACAAAGAGAAAGTCATGACGGTACTGTCTCTATCATTTTGCCAAAAAATAAATTTTTATTCAATCATCAAAATTAGTCGAAAATAGTTAAACATGCATATAAATAGACCGTAAACCAACTCCTAACTTGACAAAGTTAAAAATACCCAAAAATCTTAAAAATAAAAAATCACTATAAATAGTAAAAAAATAAGTTTGAAGCCGCAGATGAAGTATTAAACGATGTCGAATGGGGCCGAAAGTGGGTCATCACAGGCTTTATCTTATACCGAATAAAATCTTTCAAAGAGCTTCGATTAGCAATCGATCGTGCCTCGATCTGATATCCGAGTCAAAAGTATGATCATGCATCACCCCTCTACATCAGGTTTAGAGTATAGTGTTAAGGATTTAGGGTATAATACTCACTATTCAAGGTTTAGGGTATATTATTTAGGCTAAATGAAAATTGAAAAAAAAAATTATACTAAGTGCTCACAGAATAATATGTTGTACACCATATCTTGCACACTCCGTAAACACCTGGTGTTAAATTTTTTTAAACCTTTTTTTAGGGTTTAAAGGATAGGGTATAGGGTTTAAGGCTTAGTGTATAATATTTATACTAAAGGAAGTGAAATTAAAAATAAAATAAAATTTAACACGAGATGCTCACGAGGTGTATAGGATAAGGTGTGCAGCATATCATTCCTAATATATATATATATATATATATATATATATATATATATATATATATATATATATATATATATATATATATATATATATATATATGAAAAAAAAATCAAAGGACATCTATCAATTGTCAAAATGTCATATGAATGCTAAAATGAATCGTTCGAAATATCCTTAATATAGGACCACATCCAGCTATCTTACTCTATAGAAGTTAGCAACCAATGCTACATGTTGTAACAACTATTTACTGACTTCTACACGGTCAATCGTGATAAGAAGATATTCATTTGAAATATCGTGGATGTCATGGAGTTCTCTTCGTTTGTTCTACTCATTGAAATGTTATTTTAACGATGTTATCACTTTTCAATAAACAAAATCAATATAAAATATATCACTATTATATATAGAAGCTGACAACCAGTTACTACATGTTATAGTAGCTATTTACTGGCTTTTACATGATCGATTGTGATCAGATAATGCTCATTGGAAATATAGTTGATATTATGGAATTTTTTTCTTTTATTTTGCTCATTAAAATATTATTTTAACCATGTTATCGCTCTCCAATAAGTAAAATAAAATAATATAATGACACTTTCTAGAAGTTAACAACTAATTACTATATATTATAATAAACACATGCTAGTTTCTATACGGTTGATTATGATCAAATAATATTCATTTGAAATGTAATGGGTATCATGGAATCCCTTCATTTATTTTACTCATTGAAATATTATTTTAATCAGCTTATCCATTTCTCATAAGTAAAATAATGTAAGGTTGTCAAACTCGCGATTCCAGTGTCGACTCGGTTAGGGGTGCACAAACTCGTATCGTAAATTCGTATCGTAAACTCGTACGAGTTTACAGATAATCCAAAAAAGAGTTATAAAATGTCAAATAATATATATTTGATCATAACTTCATAAGAACAATCATTATTTCACATATCTAATAAAAAAACATAAACATAGTTATCAACAACATGTTTTCACATATAAAAAAAGACTAAACATGAAAATTTAACATGAAAAGATATGAAATTTTCAAAATTTATGTTTCAACATCAAGTTACAAAATGACAAATTTAAAATTTCATACAAAAATAGTCCAATAGATACACCAAATAAGCTTTCATTGTCCAAATTTGATAAAAGGAAACATCAAACAAATATTTCCTTTGTTTATCGAGTTTACCGAGTTTGACCGAGTTGACTCAGAGTTTACCGAGTTGACTCGCGAGTTTACGAGTTTACAAGGGGGGCCCGATTTTAAGCTGATTCAACACGGAATTGAAATAATAGTTCGTAAACTCGTAAACTCGCCGAGTTGACTCGCGATTTTGACAACCTTATTAAAGATAGTGTTGTATAAGTTAGCAATAGGCTCCTATAAGTTGTAGGAAACATATAAATTTTAAATCAGATCTACATTAAAGGTATTTTGGACATTTCATTTTAAAAAGGGACGCCCATATGATGTTTTGGTGATGAACCTCCTTTTGATTTTTGTCTATATATATAGATATAGTGAAATGTTACCTGCACACTCTTTCATGAACAATCCATGAACATCTAGTGTTAATTATTTTTTTTAAATTTTAATTTTTTTTTAGAATTTAGAGTTTAGTTTTAGGCTAAAAGAAATGAAAATTAAAAAAATAAATTAATATTAGGTGCTCACGGGTTACTCACATATGAGTGTTGAGTGTATCGAATAACAAAAGTCTCTCTATATACTTATTTATAATTTAGGTATTTGGATTTTATTAATTTTGGAGGTAGATCATTTGTTTTCCTAATTTATTTATCGAATAAATCTAAAATATTATATATATATATATATATATATATTAAAAAGATGCTCTATTAGAGCTTTCTCTATATATTTAGATGGACACGTGGAATAACAAAACCTTTTTTATATATTTATTTATAATTTAGATATTTAAATTTTATTAATATTGGAGGCAGATTATTTTTTCTAATTTATTTATCATATAAATTGAAATATAATTTATACATATTTAAAAAAATATTATTAAAAAGATGCCCTGTCATAGCGTTCTGTATATATATTCATAATTTATTTGCACCTTTGAATTCATTTAAAATGATAAATTCCTGATCCACCTCCTAATTTATTTTTATATATTTTTGTTTGTTGGCTCTCCTTTAATTTTGGACTCTCTTAACTCTCATTAATACTTTATTTTCTTTTTTGAATTTTTTACATTGTATTTAATTCAAAATTGATATATGAGCCTGAAGTAACTAAGTTTTAAAAACCATCTAAAGCCATAGCTTTGTTGTTTGAGTCATAAGGACATGTAATAACCTTTTAAAACTGATACATAAATTTAAATTGACTCAATTTCAAGCATAGACCTTTCATTGAATTATTTTGTGTATATGTTCTTCAATTTTAACTAATCTAAGTTCATATAATAATTGTAATGAAAATTACTACATGAATCTAAATTACGATAGCTATTTTACTATGTTTCACATAGCCATTAAAATCACAATCTCAATTATTGTACACTTGATGTTATTTTACTCCAATGAAAAATCTAATACATTCATTATTATCTGAAGAGTTATTTGTACTTCCAAATTTATCCAATAGACAAATTAAAAGATAGATAGTCTGTTTTCAAGATTAATTAAGTTCAATGCCTAGATATTTGAATTATAAAAATAAAAATAAAAATTAGAGCCACAGTAAGGTTGAATAAGAAAAAAAATATTAATTTTTAAATTTAAACAAAAATAATAATATTCATAAATATATTATTTTATATATTTAAATAAAAAATAAAAAATAATATTGAATTAATTTTAAAAATGATTATAATTGTATGCATCATTTGTACATTAGATTTAAAATAAATATTTTACAAATTATAAAGTAATATTTGTTAAAAATAAATAAATAAAACAATCACATCTAAGTATCTAACATAACTAAATGAAAACACCTATATATGTGTGTACTTTAAGTAAAAAATAAATACAGGCTAATTTTTTTTTATCATCTACCTTCATATAACTAAGTGAAATCACTTACTAAATTAAAATACGTTTTATAACTAAATAAAGCATCTATTACAATTGACTTCCATATTCTATTTTTTTATTAAAAAAAGACAGGTGCTATAATTAAATAAAAAAGATATACTCTATTATACATTCATTTATTTAAAAATTATTAAATATATTAAATTAATATAATTAAAAGACATTGATATTAATATAGGAGTAATACTCAATTGATATTTATAATTAATCTGAGTGAGTATTATAATATCTACGTATTAATGACGTTTAATTCTTTGAACTTTATTAATTAATAAATTTTATTAAAAAATAAAAAATATATGATTGAGAGTTAATATTAAAATGAATATAAATACTAACTGTAAAATTAATACGAATGTATTAATAAAATATATATATATATATATATATATACACGTTTCTAAAGTAAAATCAAAGTCAAATTTAGGCCTCTGCGCCTCCCTCGAGCTCTGAGCGCGGAGCTCCGACAGTACGTTTTCAATGGAGTCTCTGTTTTATTTTCTGAAATCGAGACATGGATTAGCGTGGTCACCGAGCTGTAAAGAACATGGAGATTCGCGCCATTTTGACCACTCTTTTGCTCCTCCGCCTCCAAGGTACCCAATCACCATTAGAAAACCAGCTGGTAAGGTCGTCTTCCAACTCGGCCAATCCGAAAGGAGAATTTTCAAAAGGTTACAGGAACCTGCCGTGTCAATGCTAGCTTTCGACGTAATCTCGCCCTCGTGTTCAAGCTGCTCAGCTTCAACCCATCCTTGAAGTTTGAATTCATCATCAGTTTATTACAATGAAGAACTGAACTACATATTCAAACGAGCTGAGCTTAATTCGTAAAACAGGGAAACACTGCTGATAAAGCAGAGAAAATTTTACAAATGTCAACGCCTTTGCGGCCTCCTAAAACTAACTAGCTAGCAAAATTTTCGATCTCTAAAGGGTTTTTCCATTGGAAGAAGCAGAGGACCTATTCGAGCTAGCTCACGGAGTGAACCGATTGTTGATCGGCCTTCGCCTGCTCACACGGACATAATCCCGATCCCACCACCAGGGCATCTTCTCCTTCGTCGTCGCCGCCGCCGTCGTCGGTCTTCGATGGTCGTGTAGCCTGATCGCAGCTTCACAGGACATATCAAAAGCTTAATTCGGTGACGCAGAGCAGAACTATCTGATCACTAACAACATACATAACCAAGTGCAGTAACAACATTTTACCGACTGTAGTTTGGTGAAGTATCAAGGAGAGGCCCGAGAGCAAGAGAACGATCGCCCGAGCCACCAGTGTGGCACGCCCCATGCTCCCTTCTTCTCTCACTTTCTTTGCGGATCACTTCAAGACATCCAGTCTCAAGTTTCATGCTTTGTACATGTGGTTAAGTTTTGTAGGTGGCGGTGGTGGTTTGTTTTATAATAAGAATTGTCTGGCTCCCTTGTCCCTCCTCCATTCGGAGGCTGAAATTAATCTTCCAGAACACTTTGTTCTCCTCATGTGAGTTCCATCCACTATGAGAGGGCAAGCAAGCACATGCAAGGGCAGTCAAAATGTAGGAGATGTTTGTGAATCTAGGCTTGGTCACTAGCTCTAAGATGCTGAATGTAATAGCTAGAGATGCCAGAAATAAATGGTACTGCATGCCTATTGATTATTGTAATCCCAGCTTGTAGTAGGAGTGTTAATATATAGTTGGTCGCCACGACATGGAATTAAAGATGAAAAACATAACTAAATTATAAGAGGCAATCAGCATGAGCATTATTGCTGTTTCAGAAGCATGAATTGAATGATAGAAGGAAACTCTGTTGCTGCTACGCCTGAGAAGAAGAGAAAACATTCCAAATGAAATCTAATCTAATGGTCTGAAAGATTTAGTATCTAGCTCAAACAGTTCATTCGAGTCCCAGCAGATTGCATTATTTACTTCTCCTAACTAATTTGCCATGTGAAATTACACTTCACTAGACTAGAGTCTCACTGTCACACCTATGCTATTTGCGTCGTCATGATCCAGCCTTGGCTTCAAGTTTACGCCTCGGTTAGCAACAAGGACAGAAGTCATCGATGAAAATTGAAAACCCTCCTATATTTTACATTACTTTCACTTTCAGAGAAAGATTTAGCATATCTGAATTGGTTAGGACTTGGACTTAGGACTTAGGAGGGCCTCCCTTTCGCTGTTCCATCTACGTCTTCCTATCGACTCAATCATATTACGTACGCCTTTATCGATCTTAATTGAGAAGAAAAATAGCTTCTGTAATTAGTTCACCTCCTAATGGGCAATCATCTCCTCTAAACACGCCACAAGAAGCTCCACCTGCGATCTATTCTAATCAAACCTCTCCTGTCGCCGCACCTCCTTTAGCCAACAAGCTCACTAAAGCAATTTAAAGTTGCCGTTTCTTTTCAGGCCTAACAAAGTACCTTTCTCAAGAACCACATCACGGTCATTGCTTTCTCGTTTCTTAAGACATAAAGCACCAACCTCCTGTCCTTCAACCGGGTCTTTATCTAACGCACGCTCATAAAGCGTGTCCATGCACTTGATCCCTATAAAAGGGGCTTCTGCGTCTCGCCGAGCTGTGCAGGGACACAGGATGATCAGGCTGAGGGCTAAGAAGCTCTTCAAGAGGAGTAGTTCTAAGGTGAGTGGCGGCGGGGGCGGAAGCTGCGGCTCGGCCGGCGGCGGCGATATCCAGTGGGAGGTGCGGCCGGGGGGCATGCTGGTCCAGAAGAGAGAATGCGGGGAGGGAGGCGTGGAGATGGTCACAGTGAGGATCTCCACCGGCTCGAATTTGCATGACATATCCATCGGAGCTACTGCCACATTTGGTATGATCTGTACATTTGCTTTAAGCTCGAGTATCTGAATTTGTCCCTCCGGCTAACGTTGCGATTTCACAGGAGAGTTGAAGATGGTGGTGGCGATGGTGAGCGGGTTGGAGCCGGAGGAGCAGAGGCTGCTGTTCAAGGGAAAGGAGAGGGAGGATGCCGATCATCTTCATATGGTGGGTGTGCGGGACAAGGACAAGGTGCTGCTTTTGGAGGACCCTGCGATCAAGGAAAGGAAGCTGAGGGCCATGGCAATGGCACGACCCGGGAGCCAAGTGATGAGCAGCGCATGCCACACCATTATTGAGGTGTAGAGCAAGCTTAATTTCTTTCCCTTTTTATATGTATAGAGAGAATGATGATGATGATGATAAAGAAGAAGAAGAAGAAGAAGTTCTTCATTTTTTTTTTTTGGGTGGGATGGTAAAGCAGCTACCAACGGCTGAGATCCAATGAAGCTCAATCGGATGGTTAAAAAAGGCATCTTCATTGAGTATTTCCAATAATGGAAATTTCTCGGCTTTGTTTTGTTTTTTTATTGGAGACCCGTTAATCTTGAAGGTAGACGATCTTTCCTCTTAATTCGCTCGTGCTTGTAGCAATTTGTCTAGCTAACAACCTCCACAATAAAAAATTCACTATAAAATATGTTCTTGTTCTAATTGAATTTCAAACGTGATACTCTATAAATCCATCAAACGCTTATTGACGTATCATATCGGAGATGAAATTTCTTTGTTCTCGTTCATATATCATTGTTAATTACATGAGTTTTTGTTGTTAATTGTCAATCAAGAAGAAACTTACTTGGATATCATCTGAATTTTATTGAGAAGAATATTAATTATTATTTTTAAATAAATGATTAATTTTATCGAGAAGAAACTTATGATTATATATATCTTAAGGGTGAAGAATGAAATAACCATATTCAATGCATTTTGCCGTATTGCAAAACTAATTATTTATTTTAGTGATATTTTTATAAGTTTGCTTAATTTTTATAATAAAATTTACATATCTTGGTTTTTTATTATATTTTTTAAAAATTTTCATTTTGTATTTTTTTAAAAAGCTTATAACTCATATATTTAAGCACGTTAAATTGATTATATTTTTTAAAAATTTAAAGCTTATGACAAAATATGATGGAGCATATTTTTTTAAGATAAATAAAAAATCCCTTTAATAGCAAAATGTCCGTTTATTATTATTATTATTTTTCAAAATCAAATCAATACATGCCATTTTTTTAAAAATGTACAATTAAATTTTCTCATCGTCCCAAATAGCTTAGCTTTAATCGACTCGGAGTTCGATTCGGCAATCGAATCTCCGGCGAACTCACTCGTCGTTGATCTACCTGGCGTAACAAGAGAAATGGCGGATGAAGAGCTCTATGCTTTTATGAATCTACCCTGGAGTCCGACCAGATTCTTCTACACAATGCAAAAGGCGAGGCACGAGCGCCTAAATATCCATCAGGAATAATATCATCGTAACGATCCAATTTGAAGAAGACAGGAATAAATTTTAATGGATCACAATTTTTAATTCAGAAATTAAAATGATATAAGATCGGATATGTTTTGAAGTTCTTTAAAAAAAATTTATTTGGTACTAGATAAAATCTATACTGATTCATTTTCATTTTTATTCTACTAGGTAAACTCCATCCGCATTCACCGCATCTTTAAAATTATTTTTATTATTTATAATAATTTTTTTTTATTTTTTAAAAATATTTTTGACTTTGTCAAATTAAAATTTTGATTTATAACCTATAAATAGGCATATTTAACCCAGAAGCGGCGCTCGCGTTTTTTCAATTTCTGAATCTTGAACCCTGTTCAATTCTCCTCCCATCCCATCTGCCGCCTACGGTCGGCGTCACAACTCGATCGTCGAATACGAAGGATACAGCTCCTGTCGAAGCAGGAGGGTTTTTCCGGAAATTCTGCATTGTTGGAGCACCAAATAAAGGCGATAGTTGCGTCGCTAGTTTCTTTAGAGTGAGGCGGAGTAGTGACCGGAGAAAGAGGGTATGGCTTCTTGGAATTCCCTTTCTCTGGACGTAACTTATCAGATCTTCGGATGGATCGCCTTCGTCGCCTGGTCCGTAAGCTTCTACCCCCAGGCCATTCTCAATTTCAGGAGGAAAAGGTTCGATTTTTTTCTTTGTCTGTTACCTTTTTTTACTTCAACCTCGAGTTTTTTTTTTCTTGGAATTGTTGGTTTTGATGGGTTTTAATGATGGTAGTGGGATTTTGGTTTGGATAGTGGACTGATTTCGTTGTTGATTTTAGCGTGGTAGGGTTGAACTTCGATTTCCTGGTTCTCAACATCACGAAGCACTCATCGTACCTCATTTACAATGCGGGGTTGTTCTTCAGTTCTGCGATCCGGAGGCAATACCGTGAGAAGTATGGTTCCGATGAGGTTGGTATTCTTTTATCAGAATAAAACCATTGTTGATCTCGGTTAGGTGAATCTGTTTATGTTATTCCGGAAAGGCACTAAGGGCTGCTGAAAGGGTAGTGGATATGTTAAAGGATGGATGGATGGATGGATAAATAAACAAATAGATAGAGTTTGTTTTATCCTTCCATCCGTTCCGTTGGAAAGGATGAAATGATCCATCCATTTAGTCATCCTTTCACTTGTTGAAGATAAGTTAGAAGAAAGGCTAATTAAAATTTGATTAAAAAAAGGCAAATAATACCCTTTTCACGACAAGTTGTATCCTCTCCTCTTTCTCATTTCATCCAACTAACTTCCACACAAAAATGTATGATCAATATATGGGTTCATCCTTCCATCCTTCAACTTATCTGTACAAACAAACAATCCCCATATGTTTCAATGCTTCATTCATTGACAATTTTATTGAAGATAAATGAATAGATTAAATTGCCTTCACTTGTGTTTGTTAAAATCAAGAAAACTTCCAATTCTTGCACCCTTGTCATTATTTTTACAAGCTGATCACCCGACCTCTTAATTGTTGAACTATTATTGATTACACATTAACTAACTTTTTTGTCATGCGGACTGCTAGTATCATTCTAATTGAAAGTGGGGTGAAACCATGTTAATGTGATAAAAGCAGCTGTTCCATGACTAAGAAAGAGGAAATTACTAAAAACTGTATTGTATTTTGTTTGTTTATTTTGTTACTCTAAATAAGTTCTTTATCCTAGCAAAAGATTCCTTAGGAAAGTTTACTTCACTTGCATGGATTTCAGATGATTCCTGTAGCTGCAAATGATGTGGCTTTTTCTATACATGCTGTGGCACTTACAGCTTTCACACTGTTCCAAGTGGTGATCTATGATGTAAGTAGTCCTTTCATGCACGAAAAACTGCAGTTTCAGCCTGAACAGTACATACCATAATTCTTCTTTTCCCTTATTTTTTTTTTATTTCTAATCTACACAGCGTGGAAACCAGAAGGTCTCTAAGATTTGCATTGGGATTACTGTAATCGTCTTGCTTTCTGCTCTGGCTTGCCTGATCTTCGCTTGGAACAAACATTCTTGGCTATGGCTTATCTCTGTATTCAAGTAATACTTTGTTCTCTTATGAAAAATTAGGTATTAAGATCATGAATCCATGGAAGATACATTTAATCTTCCTTGAATGGCAAGACCAGAATGAAGTTAAATTTATTTTCCTGTCACATTTGGAGCTTGTAGTTATTTTATCTGATTCTAATTCTTTTCTTTATTTCCTAATTAGCATAATACAAGTTTGCATGACGGCAATCAAGTATATCCCACAGGTACAGATGCTATCTTTGCTTTTAAGATTTGATTAAATCACATGTCATTACATCTTGGTTAAATAGGACCTCCCTAAAAGAGAAAATTTGGATAAGCAGACATGAACAGCCTGAAACCAAAAGAGAGTAATATCCTTTTGAATTCATTATAGTGGGTAGTACACATTTGCTCTGAAATGTCTGAGCTGGTCAATCATATTTGGGGAATCTGAAAATTCGCTCAAGATTAGTGTTATAATGGAGCAGATTACCCCACATATAACTTTTATTTTGCAAATTAAGCAAGTCAGGTTTGATATCTGAGTTGTTCGATGTAGCAGGATGGGTATCTTTGGCATTATTTTCACTATAACCAACTTCATCATCTCTCCTAAACAGTAAGGATGAGTACTTTTCGACATTATTAATTAGTGACAATTTTAACATACTAACTGATGGACACTTGGATGAATTTGATCCATTGTTCAAACTTCTCCCAATTGTAGGGTTTCCCCCAAGATGATTTTTAGCTCCTTTCTTGTGGAGATTATGTAACTGGGAGACGTAGGTATTCTGTCATTGTAGTGTTTCCCCCTTGATGAACTTTAGCTCCTTTGCTGTAGATATTATGCAACTGGATAGGTAGATATTCCAACTTATAAACCAATTAACAAGAGGTAGGCTTTTTCTTATTGCAGATTTTCTGTAGCTGGAAAAGCAGGTATTCCAACTTATAAACTAATAATAGGTAGGCTTTGAGAGTAATATAATTGCACCTCTAAGGAGCAAGGTTTCAAAAATCGTATGCAGGTTTAATACAGTCGACAGATTAACTTTGTGAATTATGTCTTGAATCGAAGGATCCTAATTAACTGAGATAAAGAAAAATTAGTGAAAGAAATAAGGAAGCCATTAAAGTAGAAATAAATACACTATCTTGAACATGGAAAACACCTTTATAATACATGATGTGTCATTTTATATAACAAAGCTGGTCATATTTTTGACTCCTTACACAATTTTTTTGGATTTTGGATTGGTGGAATTCCTGATACCTTGTTTCCCTCCCATATTGTTCTTTAACACTGCTAACTTAATTGCTAGGCATTTATGAACTTCCAACGCAAGAGCACAGTTGGCTGGAGTATTGGCAATATCCTGCTTGATTTAGTTGGAGGCGTGCTGAACTTTGCTCAGATGGGTATCCAATCCATAGACCAAAGTGAGTAACTGGTTTTTCATGCGACAGGATGACCTATCCTTCGTACACTGGTTTCGATATTTTCCTGACACGTACATAATTTTCCTGCAGAGACACTAGTTAACTTCTATGGTAATATCGGCAAGACACTTCTTTCGGTGGTACGTAATTGCTTTCTATGGAGTCATTGTGTTTCTTTCACCAATCGCCACTGTCTTTGTAGTCCATGCCTTATCAATTTACACTAGATTTGCCTGATGTTCTACAGTATTCAGTGTTCTTAAAACCAGACAGTTCAACAAGTTAAACACAATGAAGCAATGAAATCATTCCGTTTGAATGTATCAAAATCTACAAAGTATATTGCAATTTTTTTGTTGTAAAAAGATAATTACATGCATATATTGCACTCGACAAGAAAGTATAGAAACCTTTCCCCTGATACTAATGTGCCAATAAATTTATTACAGAAATCGCCCTATTATCCACTACTCTCAACAGTACTGTTCTATATATATTCTTCAGATATATATATATTTTCTTCTCAAATTTCCTAACATTTTTATTTGGTTTAATTTTGCAGGAAGTAGTAGTCTTTGATGTCCTCTTCGTTTTGCAGCACTATGTATTCTACCCGGTGAAGAATGAAGTCGACACAACCACACTAGAAGGGAATGTAACTTCCCTTACTGACTCAGAAGAGAAACCTGAGTTGAACAACGTATAGGGGAATTAAATCAATGTATATATATATATATCAATATATATATATATATATCAAAATTCCCTTATTTATTATGCAACTTATCTAATTCGACATGTTACCAAGTAGACGTTACATCTGTCTAATAATAATAGGACAGAATGTACATAGATGAATCCTATTTCTTAATACCAAATTTTAAGACAGTGCTAGATATTTAAGAATTATTTTAAGTATTGCTTTGTATTTATGTAGTGAGCTGGCGTTCTCCTATACTTTTGTCCTTTTAAAAAATCGTGATTTGCTACTATTCAAAGATGGCCCAGATCTATTTACTTCTGGACAGTAATAGAAACCAAATCTATTTAACGTTTTCAATTATTGCGGCTGACCAATCACAAACCGATCGATCGTACATGGGAACCATAGATTTCCTACTTTAAATAGTAATTTAGTTAAAAGGAATGTATGTTATTATTAGTATTGATGAATAATTTTTTATGGATTGCAAACTTCTAGAAACGTGGGAAATGATTTTATGTATTCTAATTCTATTTATTTGTCCATGGCTTTGCGTCAGGTGACATGATGCTCAAGGTAGCTAGCAACGTGATGCATGCATGAGCAAGCTGGTCGATTGACTTTACATTTTTTGGTTTGGAAAATTTTAAATTAAAATCAAGTTGAAACCATTCAGTTTAAAACTAGATCGATAACTTAACTATTTTCTTCTATTTCAATTTATCATGAGTTTATTAATCAATATTCGAAGATATATATATATATATAGAGTATGCAGTCCAAGATATATATGTATCATGAAGTTTTGTGTTTTCTCTCATATGTGAACTTTCAGAGCTCTTTCACTTTCATGCCACCATTCACAATTTGAGAAGTTGTTAGTTAATTAGAAACATACAATTTGAGAAGCAATTAATTATGTATCATCATTATCAATGTATATTTAGAGTATTAAACGTAACCATCATAATTAATTACGTCTATGTAGGCACAGCATGAAACGAGGTAGCTTTAATTTCATTTGCTAGCTATACTTTGGTTTAATTTAAACCAACTGTTTTCATATTAATTAATTAATCTATATTAGCGTGCATTTATTAATAAACATGCCTGTGTACATATTTTCTAGCTCAACGGGAAAAATGATGTCAAAATTAATGTTCATAATTAATTAAACTGATCGATATTAACGATGATATATGTATGAACAAGGAGTTAAAGGTATCGACTTGTGTAGGGTTGGTAGAAGAGAAATTAAGAAACATGGAGACATGCACACACTCAAGAATTATTATTGAGTTTAATTAAACTGCAATAGTTAAATATATATAGTTAGTACAAGGTTTTGAAAATGAAAGACAGGTCATGGTTTTTATATGTGATATTCAAAAGATTTAGTTCTTAAAATAATTATTCAAAAGTTTAAGATTGACTATACGTCGATAATGTAAGAGCTAGGGAAGACAATTCCTATGAAAACATGGACTTCGAGTTTGATGAATGCTCAATGATTCAATATTTTATGTCATGCTTAATTAGAAGACCTTGGATGAGTTGATTAATGATCGAGGAAGTAAAATAATTCTCTGCTTTTTTTAAATTTGATCGAGTAGAAACAAGATCGATCAAAATATTAAATCTATTTTTAGGAATTTTGTGAATAAAAAATCAACAATGGAATTAAAAATTGATGATTTTGAGAAAGAAAAGATGAAAAAAAAATATGAAGGCTCTTGATGAAAATGAGAAGAAGAAAATGAACAAATGGTAATAACAGAAATTTGGAATAGTATTATATTTGCTTAAGTAATAAGAAGTTTGATATTCTTATCCATGCTTATCTTAGAAAAAAATATTATAATGTCTTCATTGATAATAACTAAAAATGTTGGACGTATGTTATTATTCCAACATGTATGAGGATTTTAAGGACCGGAAGAGTGAAATACATGTTAAATGTATGTATAATGATATTCCACTATTAGAAATAGAATTTTCTTAATTAGATTGATTAACAAATGATCTTCAAGTAAAAATTCTATTTCTTTTTTGTTTAAAACCTTGGCGGATCTAAGCTACGATCTCATCAAAGCTAAGAGATCCAATGAAATAAAATAAAATAAGAAAATTTTAATTTTTTAATAATTTTGGGTCTGCTCTAACTCTACTTTTTTTTTTTAACTCAAATATAAAGAACTAAAAAATTATTCAAAAAGTAAAAAAAATTTATTGTCTACCCTCTAAAAGTAAAAGTTTTAAAATCATGGATTATCAAAATTTTTCCAATTCTAAAAGGAATAATGAATAAATTTGAAAAAGTAAACCTAATTTATTTATTTAAATTTAAGAAGGTGAAAGTACATGAACTAAATGAAAATGCAAAAGATTGAAAATATAATAATAAAATTATTCTTGAATAGATGGAATTGGATAAATTTTTTATTCATAAAAAATGCAATGAAATGAAAGATCTGGTTGATAAGATAATCATAATCAAGAATCAAATAGAAAAAATTACTAAAAAAAAGAAAAATAAATTTAACTTACGATGATAAAAGATCAGAATTAAAGAAAGATATTTGATGGATACTCAAAAGAATAACTACTATATTAGTATGAAAATCATATTATTTTATAAAATCTTTAAAAAATATAAATGAATATTATGGTTAGCATTTCGAATTGGATAATATTTATAAATGAACATCATAATTTAATTAATAAAACATAAAACTAATCGACATCCGACAGCTGGCCTGCGGCTTAAGGTGCGCTCGACGACTAGCCAATGGCTTAAGCCAAATCGAGCGACGACAGCGACCTAAGCGACGATCGATCAGTCAAATCGGACACAGACAACAAAATCGAGCGCCGACCAGCTAAATCAGACTTCAACCTAATTAAGCCGTCGCTGGTGGCCAGGCAGCGGCCTAATCGGTGCTAGGTGACCAGGCAACGACCTAATCGGCGCCCGGAGGTCGGCCATCTATCGGAGCCACGATCAGTGATCGACTAGTGGCCTAAGTCGCGGCCGGTGGCCTTGCAGCGATCTAATCAGTGCTCGGCGGTCGGCTAGCGGCCTAAGCGGCACCTGACTGGCCAAATCGGGCGCTGGCAGCGAAAGAGAGGGAAAGGAGGAGATTTTACTGTGTTGCACCATCGCCTAGCTCGTTGTCATCGCAGTCGCTGGAGGGATTGGGGAGAAGAAAACCAGAGGGATTTAGGGTTTAAGGATCGGGATCAAGGACGTCGGTGAGAAGAAAGCCAAAGAGAAATCGCATTTTGAGAGAGAAAATCGTGAAGGGGAAAGGAAAAGTCATGGGTGTTGGGTTAAGTGAGGGTTTTTAGTGATGAATAAGGACTCGTCGTCAAATTCATGGTAAATTTAACGATGAATCTGTGATTCGTCATGATTCATCATCAATTTAGCGATGAATCAATAAATCATCGTCAATTTGTGATGATTTTTGCACCAAACATTAATTTTACGATGATTTTTACGACAAACATTAATTTTACGATGATTTTCATAACGAAAATTATTACATCGCTACTTTTACAACGAAATTATTTTCATCATAAAATTAAAATCCATTATAAATTTACAATATTGAAATAATATTTCGTTATTAATTTTATCGTTAATTTACAATGAAAAATCATCATTGATTTTCATTGCTAATACATTATATTTTTATAATAATGACCTGCACTCGATCACTCCTCATCCTCCTATCAAATATTTTAGGACTAAGTGGGTGCCTACTCTAACTAGCTGTGCTTCATCATCCTGCATCAGTTATTTATATATATATACTTACTTGCATGGCGGCGTGCAGCCATGCCCACAAAATCAAATCCAACCTTGGCTCTTCCAAAAACCTCCTCGCCATTGCCATGAAAGCCTCCATCACTCCATGACCACCATCCTTATAATTATTCAAGAGCTGCTTCTTCTTGCTCTTCTTCACTTGTGGGCATTTGAGCAACGCCAAATACTCTTCTATGTCATGCACGCACATTGGGTAATTCCTCACGTCGAAGAAATCCAGCGCCACCTCCACCCCCAGGTGAGTGTAGTACGCGCCGGCGCCGGCGCCCCACGGCAGCTTGCTCGCTGAGCCCTCGTTCAGGAACACACCCGGCAGCTTCGTCACCGGATCGTTCGCGTTGGCCACCCGCAGCACCTTGAGCCCCAGGTCCTCACACCGCCTCCGGAAGCCGGCGTTCCCCACCCGAGGCCCCCCGTAGGAGTAGACCGTCACCGGCACCTCCCCGCTCCGGTTCAACCCCAGTTCCACCAGGTCGTATCCCAGCAGCACCGCCAAGGCGCTCCCCATGCTGTGCCCGGCCAACGTCACGCTCACCTCCTCCTCCTTGTACTCCCCCATCAGCCGCGCCACCTCCGACAGCAGCTGCTGCCGGCAGCTACCCCCGTTGAACCGGCTGCCGGACTCATCCGACGTGTAGAGGCTCAGGAACCCCGACTCGACCCTCACCTCCGGCCGCGGCTCGCTCGGGTCGAGCCGGGCAGGCTCCAGCGCGCTCATCAAGTTGGCGAGCCACTCCGCGTGGGTGACCGTCCCGCGGAAAGATACCAGCACGTCGCGGCGGCCGAGCCGGCGGACTGCTTGGTCCGAGGCGACCGCCACGTACCCGATCCACCGGCTGCAGCCATTGGCCGCCGGGGTGGCGTACACGTAGCGAGTGACGACGTAGCCGGCGTCGGGCAGGCCCACCTCGCGGAGCAGGCTCCCCTTGCCGTACAAGCAGTTGAGGTAGCGGGCCGACGCCGGGTCGAGATCGAAGCCTCTGTAACACGCCGCCACCAGCTCGCCGTAACGGACGATCTCGTCGCGGAGGAGCGGACTCAGCGGCTCCACCAGCCCGGCCCAGTCGCCCTCCCCCTGGATCTGTCGCCACGCGTCGGCCAACGACGCCGCCTCCCCCGCGCGCCTCGCTGCAGGCGCCGGAGGCGAGGTAACTGCCACGGCCTCCCTCTTCCTGGTCGACTTGACGGCAGCCGTCGACGACGATGCTGATGGTTGAGCAAGGGCCCGCGGTCTGACTCTGCGTGGCGGCGCGAAGGAGGGCGGCGGAAGGTGGGAAGCGGCCATGACGCCGGAGATGGAAGAGGTGGACGGCGAGAGGAGAGAGATCAGCTTAACGGGCAACGATCGAATGTAAGCGGGGTCTGGTGTTGGTGGGTGAGAAGTTATTGAAGTAGATATAGAGCGACGGCCGTGTCGGAAGAGGACGGCAACACCTTGAAACTTGAGTTGAAAGTTTTAGCCGCAATGCAATTTTAATTTAATTTTAATTTTTATTTTTAATTTATTTTTTAACGTTGTGTTTTTAGTGGTCGGTTACCTAGCAACTTGGTCATGACAATGACAAACAACGCATCATCATCGTGGATTGTGAAACATGGCCCCATCTTATTCAATAATAATAATAATAATAATAATTGTTAATTATTGATCTGAATTTCATTGCTAATGGAGAACATTTTTGATATATTTACATCACGAATAATCATGTACACAAAAGAAAAGAGTATTTTTATTTGTGTATAAATTGTAAAGTGGATTTATACATAAATTCTAAAGTATAATTTATTAGTATTATATATACAAACACTTAGCTTATTATAGAATATTAGAATTCTCGCACAAATTTTTTTTTTAAAAAAAACTTCTTATGATCACATGTGAAGAGAGAGTTTTGTTAGTATAATTCTAATAATTTTATTTCTAATTGTGATGCTATATATAACCTACCTCATGTTCTAGATATATAGTAAAAATTAATAAAAGAAAAAATGATAGGAATCAAAAATAATGTAAATTGGTGGATCGATGTAAAATGTTTAAAAGTAAGAAAGGGTTGAGTAATTAACATGCATGGAGCGAGTAGTTGATCATGGTGTTTAGGGTTGAGTTACACGTGGGACATTTAATTAATTTTGACGGTGGTGAGTGAGTTCTCCGGCCATTTGCGTCGCTTTCGCTGAATTTTAGCCCTTGAACGTGGACAAAGTAAGACGTAAAGCTGTGTGTTTGAATTATTGGATCGTCTCTAGCAACCCCGCACGTCGACCTTCAATCTTACCCGCATCAGCATGCTGCATGCATGTTCCTTCACACAAATTTTATATGTATACGCAAATATTAATTAATTCGTCGACCAAAAGAAAAAACTTTTAACTACGTATTTGTTCCTTTGCATGAATGAGTAGTGAATAAGGACAATTAAAGCGGTATATTAAAAAAAAATACTATATATATATATTAGAACTCATGTGAATTAGAGGATGAGAGTATTTATCATTTGAATATGCAACGGAAATTTAATATAAATTCAACGCCTAATGTAACACGTTAATAAAATCAGTTTTTAGTACTTAGTTACCGTCTCGACGATTAGTTTACCGTCTCGACGATTATGTTCAAGGTCTAGTTTTATTAACGACTGTCACATTATCTTTCTCTTTTTCGGATACCTTTTGGAAGTCGAGAAATTTCTTATAATAAATTTGCACAATAATATAACGCAAAAAATGAAATACAAAAGTAAATACACAAAAGTACATTTTTACAAAAGTAAATTCAACGCCTGAAAAAGGAGAGAACTAAATGAACGGATTAGCAGGGTACCGGAGATTCCTGGCAGGTCACTCCGACGCTTAAGTCAATCACGAGAAGTAGTGCAATGGAGAAGGAATAGTGTTTTGAATGTATGGGATTCGAGAGAGTTTTCATACCTGCATACGAGTTTATATACTCACTGAATTGAAAGAGGTAGTCTTGCTGACATAGGAGTAGGCTGTGCCTGTATTTGAAGAGACAGGTTCTGCGCATTACTGACAAGCGAGTAGACAGAGCGGCATCTAGGGGCAAGCTCTGCGAACCTATCAACCACCTGTCTTTTAGCCAAGAGTAGAAACCCGTAGGGCTTAGGGGACCAGGCCTGGCAACCTAGTAACTACTTCCATCCAGTGGCAGAGTTTACACGCTTAGTTGTCTAGCTGCTATATATATGTTGTCCTTTGGTGGGGAGGTATCAGAGAGATGCTGCGCCAAAGTGGAGCAGAGTGAACGAGCTCGCTGAGGTGGAGCTGATCGAGACCAAGAACGAAATTGAGCGACCGAGCTGCATAAGGTCGGGAACAAGATTGGGCGGTCGAGTTGGCCGAGTTCGAGAGCTTTATAAGCAAGGACGAATCTAGGAATCATAGATGCATTGACACATACTCTATTTCACACATATTGAGGTCTATTTATTTTAATATATAAAATTAATTTGAATAATTAAATCCTTCTTACTCATTTTTTTATATTCTACTCCGGGTTAAGACAAGTTGATATTTTTTACCTATATTTCATATTTATTAGAAAATTATTTTTGATAAATTTAATTGAGATTGATTGTATAAATGTAACTTAAAATTAATGGGATTATAATATATAATTATCTCAAAAGATTACTATATATATATTAGGATTTCGGAAGAGAAAATTTTCTATTAATATAATAAAAAATTATAATTATAAAAAAGGAAAAAATCTTTTTTTAGTAATGAAAGTGTTTTAAATTAAAAATAATAATAATTACATAACATACTTGGAATATGAAATGATAATAATTAAAAATAATAATATTAAAAATGCTATCTGATTGACAACTTGAGGGAGAGATAATTAATGTAAGATCTTTCTTCTGCATGATTCCATGGCACATTTGGTTGGTTCGCTGTAGGATTTGAAGTAAATGATTTAACATGTATGATTTTTTTTGACTGGGCTATAGCCCAGGACGGGCCTAATATAAATCCGTCTCTGTTTATAAGGCCGGACTGAGTGCAACCGTCGTTGGACCAGTCAAACAGGATCTGGCCTTTGACCTATTGACTTGCCAGGTCAGATTGATTATTGACTTCCATTTTACCATGTCAGGCCGATAAAGAACCACCGTATCACCCATCAATTGATTGATCTACTGTATATTCGAACGTCACTCTAACCTGTCAACCTAACGAGGCTATTCATCTTAGCATCAGTCGACTATTCATTAGTCGCTATTAGTCGAATAATGTCATCAGTCAGTCGAATCAATTTATTTCTGTTCAATTTTTTTATCGCTATTAGTTCGTTTAATTCAATTTATTTCTATTCAATTTTTTTATCGCTATTAGTTGAATAATGTCAATAATCTATTAAAATATCTCCACAATAATATGATATTGTCCACTTTGAGCCTAAGCCCTCATGATTTTATTCTTGGGCTCAACCCAAAAGATTTCATACCAATGGAAATATCTTCCATCTTATAAACTCATGATTTTTTTCATGTATTTTCAATGTGGAACTTTGATTGTATCACAATAGACTGATGCAACCCATCAGTCGACTATTAGTGTAGTAAATTATTGCTCATTATTACTACAGTAGTACCGTAGCACCACTATTGCAACTGTATTTTTGGAGTTTTACGACTATTAGTAGATCGATACACTCTATCAATCAATTAATATTCCTATTTTAATCTTACCAAAGTTGAATTCTCATATTGTCTAGTATTCAATTGAATGTAACCTATTAAAACTTTCTTTATTCAATATTCGATTAATCTTAATCTGTGGGGACTTCATTATTGTCTAGCATCTGATAAACTTTGACCTACTAAGACTTCATCATTATTTGACATTCGGTCAATCTTGACCTGCTGAGACTTCCTTATTGTATATCATCTGGTCAATTTTGACTTATCAAGATTTCATATCTCATGCTAACTCTCTATTAGATTTTTTATCATTAGTATCTGATCAATCGTAATTCATTTGAATTTTTTATTTCTTTATCAAGTATTCGATCAAAACTTAATTTATTTGATTCTTAATCAAATTAATATATTAATCAACTATTAAATATAAATCGAATATATATATATATATATATATATATATAAAATAGAATCTGAGATGGATAAATTTTGATTTGAGATTAAATCGACACAATATATATCTATATATATATCACAAATTAAAATTAAGCATCAAAATTAAGCATTCATGTGACATGTGATACGCATGCATGCATAATTATAAATTATTTGTCCAATCCTACCTTTGTATATATATATATATATATCTTCATTCCCTAATAAATAGATCATTAATTATCACCCTTGACAAAAGTGTTCAACGTCCTTGTCAGACTTTAATTCGTAGGTTCTCGATCGTCAACGACCTGCCCGAGTTGATAGATGTCATATAGGACACGTACGTGGCAGCGATTGTATGAATGTGCTGATGTACGTACGTAATTGATTTCAAGCCATATATCTCCTCCTCAATCTAAGCTCTGTTTAGCTAAGGCCGTGGAATTCATGTGTCACTTCTGTTCCACATTTGAAATCAAGTAACTTCAATTTGTTACGTTTTGCTGTTCTTGTTTAAATAAAAAAAATGCTATCATATATTAATTAATTAATTAATTCCATATATTTTCAGATAGAGGGCGTGAATCGGTAATTGGAAACTAGCTCCATATATTTCATTTCTTGGTAGTGTCCTTGTAATAACTAGCTAGTTGACAAGGTTCATTAAATACACTCATTATATAAAAGAAAACCACAAAATGTCAAAGGCCACGACCGCTAATTAAATTAAGGGCATCGTCGAGTTCGATTCTTCAGTCGACTTCAAACAAACAGACTCAGCACTCAGCGATTCAATACTGACCGACTCAGTAGTCGGGTGACATATCTACTCTACTCTACTCAATTTCCCATTCGAACTCGGAAAGTATCGGAATAACGACCATGTACACTAGGGAAACACAGGAACGTACATCACAACAAGTTGCACTCAAACGAACTTCGAAATTAATCAGAGCAACTCCATTATTGAAATAGGAGCCTACCTAGTTTGAGATTCACTACAAAAATTAAAGCAAATAACGACGGACGATTTCCGTCGCTATTCGGTCACTAATCGAGCTTAGCGACCGAATAGCGACGGAAATCATCCGTCGCGTAAAATTCCATCGTTGACGTCACTTTAGCGACGGAATTTAAATTTCCGTCGCTAATTAGAGACGGAAATTTTTTCCGTCACTAAAAGTAGCGACGAACTATTATTTCTTAGAGACGAAATTTATATTTCCGTCTTTAAAATTAGCGACGGGAATAATAATCCGTCGCTAATTTTAGAGACGAAATTTAGAGACGGAAATTTAAATTCCGTCTCTAATTTTAAAAAAAAAATTAAAAAAAAGTGTTTATTAGCGACGGAATTTATCATTCCGTCGCTAATAATTTATTTATTTATATATTTTAATTTTTTTTTGAATTTCCTGTTTGTATATCAATCAAACAAATATAACAGTAATACATTAATAACCCAATAATAATAAAACAAAATACTAATACAATATTTGAATACACGACATGTCAATATATCTGAATACAATATTAATACAATCTGAATACAATAATATCTGAATACAACACAAATCTTTAGATACACTGATCCTACAAAATACAATAATATATCAAAAACTTATCTAAACAAGCCCGGCCAACCAAAAGAGAAGATCCTACAAAAAGACAATAAAAATAGGTTAGTAATAATTTAATTATAACAACCTATTTGAAAAATGCGCATTTGAATACAATATCTAAATATAAAATCTTACAAAAACGAGCCATATCGATAAGTTGAAGTTGAATTTTGATTTCAATTCAACTATTTTTCCTCTATCTCCGACAACAAAATTATCAAATATATAGTAGAAAAGTTACCTATAATAATATATCGGTATAGAAATGAGACATGCATCATCCATTTTAGCTGGTTAGAAAATAACAATAATGAATTTGCTTTGTGAAAGGAGTTCTCATAAAAATTTTAGAAAAACTCAATACAAGAAAGAAACGTATTGTGCCAAGATCTCTAATGATAAATTCTTGATTAAGAAGACGAAGAAGGATATATAGTGATATCATCTTGATCATTGTCGGCAAGAAGAATATATATCATTCACATAATTAAATTAGGAGAAAAAGGATAGAGCCAACATTGAACTTATAAAATAAAGAGAAGTCTGTCTTTAAGCCGAAGAACACATGAGGGTGTGGCCTAAGTAGAGAGACGATGAAACAATGCATGAGAGAAGAGCTTGTCGAAGACCATACTAGGATTTCTTCAACTAACAAACATGTCTTGAAAGTTGTGGATGAATAAATCTAGATAATTGACCCATAAACACACAGTTTCTTGAAGATGACCAACAAAAACATTCAGAATATGATCTGATTGGTGTATCAGTTTATTAGAACTAATAGCTATAGATGATAATAATTTGATAGTTGTAATCTTAATAATTGGACTACTGAATGTATCATTAAAGTTAATATCTAATTGTTGATTGAATCTTTTTGCTACAAGACAAGCTTTATATCGTTTAAAAGAGCGATTAGCATGATACTTGAGACGAAAGACCCATTTGGAGCCACAACGTTCATGGAGGCAGTGGAACTAAGCACAAGTCCCATTACAAGGGAGAGCATCAAATTTTGTGGTCATCTCAGCATGCCAATTTGGAGAAGAGGTTGAGGAAGCTACTGAAAAAGGGAAGAAAGACTATCACATAAAAAAAATAACATCTTAGGGAAATATAAATCCACCCAGTTAATATATGTAAGCAAAAATACTCATCATGCAAATTACTATTACCATGAAAAATATATTGTTGAGAACTAGAGTCTAATTTATATTTAGAGAGGGACGTAGCCACGGATAACATGTGTAGCCAAAGTCTCAAAGAAAAGTATAGTCGAAAATTTGATTATAAAATTTCTTTAGTAGACACTTTTGATCAAGTAATGGAGTAGGAAGGCGATTTATGAGGTAAATTGAAGTGCTAACAACTCCATCCTAGAATTTATGAGAAATTGATGCATTATTAAAAAGAGCTAAGGTTGTTTTTCCTACATGTAGATTTTTTTTTTCAATAGCTAGAATCATTTTGTTAAGGAGTAATGTGAGAATAAAAGACTAGTAAACATTCCATAAGAAACAAGATGGCGATGAAAAGCTTGATAGTCATCTCCCCAATCAGAATAAAAAGTAAGGATTTTGTGACTAAAATAATTATTATTTACATTTATATTGAAGGATTTTATGATTAAAATATTATTTTTTTGTCCTGCTTTTTTTTTAAAAAATTTTAAAAAAAATTACAGCTAATCAAGAAACTAAATGGAGAGAAAAATAAATGAAGTTGACATCAAACCCAAATAAGGAGGCGGGGCTTTCTTAGACTCCGACGACGATGGTTGTTTGCTATTGCTTGTTGGAAAAAGAGGGAGAAGCTAGCCGCTGGTAAGAAGAGAGGCTGGAAGAGGACAACGGCTGAATTAATCTGCCCTAGCTAGGTGCTAATTAGTCCATGTTTCCTTTCCACCTTCGTCTTTATTCCTTGACGTTTTCGTTTCGACGGCTGTCTGTGGCGGTGACGGCAACGGAGACAGCGGAGGCGGGCAGTGGCTGAATCTGAATGATGCTGGAAAATTGATAATGTTGTTGTTGGCGGAGCCGGCTCTTGCTCGTGCTAGTACAGGGCAGCAGAGAAAAGAGAAGGTTGCTGGTACGGGGTTGGTGTTGAGTGCTTAGCTTGCTGTTGGAAGAAGAGTGGGAGAGAAGGGAGAGAAGAAATCTGGTGCGTGGGAGGAGGAGAAAGAAAGAAACAAGGTCGGCGCGAGAACAAACTGTGTAAATCCGTAAAGGTCATCTTTTGATATTGATTCATGCCAATGATATCAAATATGATAAATATTTAATCAATTGAACGTAATATGATCTATCGAGGGAAATCCACTTATACAATTTGTTTAATGGCCTCTCTGAATGCTTCGAATCAGGGCCTTCGAGGACGAGACTGTGCCCATCACCGTAATCGCAGCTCCGAACACGATGAGCCCGACGTGGAAGGCGACACTGACTCGCGAGGCGCGGGCCCAGTAGATCCTGAGGTAGAAGGCGCAGGGGAAAATGATGGAGATGGCGACGCTGACGAGGGAGCCGGTGAGGCTGAGGACGTGCTCGAAGTAGGGGACGGCGAGGGCGATAGCGAGGATGAGGAGCAGCAGGGCGGAGCCGACGGCGCCGCGGACGATCGTGCGGGCGCGCGAGGACATGGCAGGGGGCAAGCGACGCTCCAGCTGGATGGCCAAGGGGGCGAACTCCAGCGCGTACTTGGTCATCGGGGTCAGCACGGTGGCCCAAAGCGCCACCTTGGTGGCGCCGAGGCGTGGCGGCATGCTGAGCGTGATTTGCGATCTCACCGCCGGGCCGAAGAGCTGTGCGCCCATGAAGGCTAGTGCGGCGTAGAGCAAGGTAACAATGGTGAAGCTTGTAATGGACACCTGCACCATCATAGATTCTCTCTCTCAAGTTCATCCGTGTCGCCCATCAATTGGATAATAAAGCAGGAATAAGATTTATGTAGACGATTGAATTAGTTTTTGGCAAATTATAGCATTTCCTTTCCTCCTCAATTGGATGAAAAAGGAATTTCTATACCTTGGTGAAGTTGGAAGGGTCTTTCATGGCGGTGTAGATATTGGGGAACACAATGTGGCCGGCGAAGCTGAACATGTACAAGCCCGAGATCCTCGGAAGCATCTCAACCCTCAGCGCCGGAATCTCATGACTTCCTTCCACGCCGCCGAACGCCGCCACCCACGCAACCGTCGCAAACATAAGCAGCGACATGAGGATCCCCCCAAGGAGAGGAACGAGATCGACGACATGTTCCGCAACCACAGCGTCGGCAGCGCCACCAGCACCGCCGTCACCGTCAGCAGCTGCGCAGTCGACAGGTGGAGCCACGGCGCGTGAGCATGCACGCCGGAGAGCACCAGCGGCAGGTTGTCGCTGAGCGAGATGGTGTAGGACACCAGCGCGAAGAAGATCTCCAGGTAGATGAAAGCAGAGGCTACGATCCTGCCTTTGGATCCGAAAGCTCGCTCGCCGATGTCTAGGTAACTCTTGGAGCCACCGCCGTCGTCGAGGCACCTGCCGATGATGTGCGCGGTGTACGCGCACATGATTCCGAAGCCGATGAGCAGCAGCACCGAGCTCCATCCTCCGTTCTCCAGTGCGTAGGGAGCCGACAACTGCCCCAGCCCTGAACCGATCGACAAATCAGTTACGGAAGCCAATTAACTTTAACTGCAGTAATCAACGGAAAATCTAGGAAATTCGAGGATCCATGCATGCGTGTACCTATAAGCATGCCAATCATGTTGATGACAGAATGCGTGAATGAGCTGGTGGCCTTGGCATTTGGCTCACTCCGCGACTGAAGGAGTACTTCATCGTCTCCACGCACACAGGCACATACTTTGCTCTCCTCCAAGCAACTCACGCAGTCCCCGGCCTTCATGGCCTGATTCCGACGAAGTTTCACCGAGATATATGAATGCTTGGATCGATGTTAATTGTGGGAGGACTTGGCGGTGGCTCTGCTGGAATTTATAAGGTCGATCGACTTGAATATAATGCAATGACTTGGTGGTGGATCGATTGGACTGATCGCATTGCTATCGTTGCTGGGAACATTAATTCTCCTGATCACTGCTTGCTTTTGGTTCTTTTATTTGTGTTAGTTGCAAGCAAAAGGAACTATTATTTGATGTATTTAATGGGAGTGTAATCCGTCTCAGAAAATCTATTATTGGTGATTCACGCAAGTGATTCAGATATATACATGCATACATGCATAGTCATGGATCAACGTACGTGAAGATGATCGCTTTAGCCACTGAGATATGAGTGGCCGGAAAGAAGAATCCCATTTGGCTTCCAATTCCTTGTGATGCTTATCAGCATCCATGCACGCATCATGCTTAATTAAAGCCGTGTGAGTAATAAACCAATTATACTTCAATCTTCATATTATGCAGGTGTTATAGGTGACGTGGCTTCCTCTATGATAAAATTCAATAGTCAAGCGAGGGTCAAAGTTCATGCTGAATTGGTAAGATTGGTGATCAACATGAATCCGGATGAACTGATTCTACCAATGTGGAATAGATGTCGCTTTCGGCTCAGACCACACTTCAATCTTGACATGGATTCAGTCGTCCTTGACATCGTGTGGGCCTCCAAAGCAATCTTGATCTCGAACCTACCTTGGTTTTAGAATCGTCTCGGTCCTGAGTCTCGTCTTGGCCAGTCTCATCTCGGCTAGCCTTGTCTCGATCGTCTCATCTTGGTCTAGCTGAGTCTCGTCTCGGTCAGTCTTGTCTCGGTCGGCCTTGTCTCTGCCGTCTCGGCCAGTCCCGTCTCAACTAATCTCGTCTTGGCTAGCTAGCCTTGTCTTGGTCGTCTCGATCATCTAGGTCCCGAGTCTTGTCTCGACCATCTCAACCTCAAATCTCGCATCGGCCACACCACCTCAGCTAGCTCCATCCTAGGCCCTACTTTTATACCGTCTATGAACCACTGTCTTATATGAGCCTAAAGGGGAATGCATTCTGTAGACACGCGACAACCCAATAATGAACAGGGAGTTACTAGGTTGTCCTTGGCCCCCTCAGATATTCCTTTTTCTACATATAAGGTTAAAAAGAAATGACTGTCTCTGATCCCCTCGTAGATTTCTATAATGACACTATCCCATCCGATGTGGAGATGCTCTTAGCAAGCTATAAAAAGTCTAACACACAACCTTATTCTAGGTTCGACTCAAAAAACTCTTCTAAGATCATCTTCTTTTTTGTCTACATTCATCCATTCTAAATAACCCTAACTTGAACATCGGAGTGGCTTGCTGGGACTCCCTGGCACCAGTCTAACCTCTCTCTGAAGTGTATTTCAGATTCTCATCATCTTCTTCGTTGAACTCGTTCGAGAGATAGCACACATCGAACTGTTCGTTGACTGGTAGCTTAACCATCTGAGGTATTTCCGGAACAATCATTATACATCAATGCGTGCAAAATTCTAAGCAAATCTTTCTTCGTCTTCCTTTATTATGTAAGGATTGCAATGTAGAGTATACTATACTCGCAATCAAATAATCACTAAAAAAACCTACAAATAACGACCGATTTAATTTTATTTGACTCCGGTCGCTATGTAATCCCTAGCCAAATTCATATATATTTTTTAAAGAAAATCAATTCCAACTACTATACGTATAATATGTTTAGAGTATGGTATTTTACAGTCTGATTGGTTTTATTACGTGTCTGAGTTTTTTCTTGAATGAAGAAGACTTGAATTTTATTTTAAGTTAGAAGACTGAAATACATTTTCTCAATTAAATCTATTGCCAAATGCTCTTAAAGACTTGGATTTTTCGACTTTTCCTACCAACTCCTCTTTATGGGAAATTAATACTCAAATGAAGTCTCCTTTGTAATAAAATTACCAACAATAGTAAGGAAGAAAAGATTTTCTTTCGTCATGCTGATGTCATTTTTGACCCGGTGGATTGGACCGGTCGGGTTTCAAGTTTCAACCCAACGAGAAAAAAAACTGCCACGTCAACAGATGAAACGGACTTCAGCAACCACTTCCGATACCCGTCCAACCAAAACTTGCTTTGGGTCAAAAGATGAAACCCACTTCAGAAACCACTTCATACCCGTTCGATCAAATCATTGGTTCAATTATCCAGAGTGGGATCGGGCCCATATGCCAGTTCAATAGAGAGAGAGGTACATCTTTGAGTGCCTAGAACGGCGTGTGAGGAAGATTTTTGGCGCGCGCAAAGCCAACTCCCACTGTCCTACGATGGTCCAGTGGCCGTCATCTTTTACTGACGGCGTTTATGGTTCACGTCTCATGTTGAACGTACGATTTCGATCGAACGGTCTGTGACGGACCTCCGTTACTTGACACCTTTTCGTTCTTCCCTACTCCCAAGCTACACGGCCTCCACAGTCGCGGGAGTGAAATGACTACCTTGCCCTCATGTGACTGCTCTGATCACCGTCTGATCGTTATCAGACCGACGAAATTGGATTGAATGCATCAAAAGGTGTGCATCGACGGGGCAGACGGAGTCTATTTCAGACGCGGGAAGGAGACGCCCTGCTCTCCGGCGCGCGCTCGCACCTTGACGAGGAGATCACCCGAGGTGATGACTTTGCTGTTGGCAATGGTAATCTCTGAGGATGATTCGCCACTAGCTCTTTCGATATGATCTGATTTTTCCTGTGTTTTTCGTTGTTTTTTGGGATAAGAAAGTCATCTTTTTTGGGTGCTTTTGAGAGAGCATATAATCGCCATTTAGTTGTAGCAGTTTTTTTTGGGGGAGTTTAAGTAGAAAAGATTGTGTCTGGGCATGTTTGTGTTTTAGCTGTAGGGCAATTGAGGTTTGTAGTGTTTCTTTCTTCTGGTTTTTAGGTAGATGATCGTGATCTCTTAGGTAAGAAAATGAGTTCATTATTTCTTTTGTAGATATTTTATACATGTTCTTCCTATTAGGTCTTATGTGTTTGATTTGTTTTTAAAATCTTACTTTTGGACGACATGGTGAAACCTAATTAGTAGAAGTCTGTGTCTGTAACAGAGGAATGCCTCTACCAGTGTTCTTACATGGTGTTCAGTTTGCTTCTTTGTTTGTTTGTTATCATTTATAAAGATGTTAATTGATGGAGAAGAAACTATAGGTCCTTGCTTTGTTATTGAAAATCTTTCATACTTATTTGTTTAAAGAAGGCCATCTACCATGTTTCCCCTCTTTTCTTTCCGTTTTAGTTTATTGAAGCATCAAGATGGCATTTCGCTGCATTAGTAAATGTAATCTAATGTTTGAAACTTATTTTATTACCTTTAAGGAACACCGAAAATAAGTTTCAGTGTAGAGTGATTTTCTCAAGTAGAATTACTCTAGTAGTTGATACCCGAATGAAATAATATTGGAGATTGAAAGAAACACAGAATTGTCCTTGCAACCTCTATGTGAAGTTTGGTTTGTAATATACTTTCTTGGAGAACAACTCGATCTCTTTTCCTATTCATTCTTGCCCATCCTCACGGATATGTGGATAGAGCATTTTCCACTATCGATCAATTACAGATGACCACTTGTGGTAACTTGGGCATTGCTATTTTCCAGCAAACAAATGGATCCTTAGGGCATTGCTGTTTGGTTTATAAGACGATTTCACAAGCATAATTGATCCAAAGCATATGCATAGTTGATTTGTTCAATGTAGTACTTCTTAGCCTTTTCCTTTGTAGCAGTTATACAACATTCCAATATAAATCCTGCATAATGATTTTATTTATGTTATCTAGGTGGATTAGCAAATGGTATTCGCCGGCAGCAATGGCTCTTTTTGACGAATGACTCTTGTCGAAAATCAATACTGACTGTTAAAAAATGACTGAAATTAAGAAGTTAGGCGGCGCTCAACCTTGTCTAGAAATGACCTCTTTTGATTTGCCAGAATGTGAACAAAGGGTTATTGATGTGGATGATCCAATTAACTTCACTGGTATTTTCTCTGAAGAAAGTGAGCACATGTCAATATCTTCAGATAGCTTGTCTTCTTCTATCCTAAGCTCTGATGGGTCACAAGATGTTACACAGTGTGGTAACTTTAGACTCTCGCTGCAAAGTCAATTCTCCTCGATGCCATTGTCGACAATCCCCCTTGTTTCTTTAGACAAGGGAGATATTTCTGAGGGAAAAGATGAGGAGGGACTACAAGCAGGTGTCATCGGAGGTGAAGGGAAAGAGATCTCGGTTGTCTGTCAAGAGAGTTGCAATTGTCACCAGATTGAGAATTCGACGGGCAGCAGTATGAGTTCAGATACATCATCATGGGATTTTGATAGAATAGATATTTGCGTATCATCGTTGAATCTGGAGAGGGAGGATTCTGGGCTTGTTCAGGGTAGAGAAACATCACTCAGCATTTCTGATTCTGTTCTTCCCAGCCCTTCTTTCGGCGCCGTAAGTGCTGTGAGAAACTTCAAACCTTGGCTGTCCAGTACATCCTTAACATCTGTTGATCAAGGGGATGAAGTCAATACGACAAGTACCGACTCAGATGAACCACTTTTTTGGCCACTTGACCACAGCTTGTACTACTTCCTGGACTTTGAGAAGTTTCTATGCCCATCTCCCTGTAGCAAGGAAGATAAAAATGTCACGACTACGGGAATTCCCTCGTCAAAGCTCACTAAGTTGGGGATCCATCAGCACAGCCCACAAGCCAACAAGAAAGATGTTCGAGGATTTAGAAGGATCCCATTCAATACAGCACTGAATTCTGCTGCTAAATATGATTCAAAAATTCGGGGCAATGGAGCTCCAAAGGCTGCCTCGATGCCGTCTAGGTTAAACATATCTGCAAGAACTACTCCACCTCAACATCCTTGCAATATCTCCAAGAGAAGAGGAAAGCCTCGGTTGAAGATAGACGTGGCAAGGGAAGACTATGATAGTAGTGAACCAGTGAATCTACTTTCAAAGGAAGCTGAGCTATTTGATTGCATGTTGGAAAGGGGATCAATTGAAGACTTAATCGGTTTAAACGAGTTCGATGGCCATGAAGGGATTGATGCTAATCTTGGGGAACAGCTTACACTTCTTTTATCTCCTTGTGGAGGCCTGATTCCGCGGGACACTGAGTTCGTCAAAGGGCGGTAGGGATCGTAAGTGAAACAAGCATGAATAAGATGAACTTTGAGCAACCTTTTCTCCGTTTGATTTTTCATAGAGTGGCAGGACAACTACAGCACCGGGTAGGTCTCAACATGGAAAAAAAATTACAGAATCCTGCATAAAGATCTAGTTCATCACGAAGATGATCCATAACATTGCCACTGTTTAGATCATATAAGTTCTGCCATGCAACATAATAAGGGAAAGTTCAACCAAGTTATCGATATTCAGTATTAATCCCAAGCTTGAATTGTTCCCTGAACACAGATAAGAGCTGTAAGTGTCATGGTTTAGTTAAGTTCCTCGAAAGCATTACTGAACTCTTCACGTACCTGAAGGGCTATAAATTGTAAACATAATATCGACATATAAACTTATGTAAAATTCTTAGCTAAACGATGAGATCGATCAGTATTTCTTACCTGCAGAACTGTAAGTGGTGCTCAAAGTGAATTTACCTGTAATATTGTGTCCAAAGAGTGTTTGAACTTTTCTTTCAAGTAGTGCAATAATATAAGTTGTGCTGAAAAGGGAGGTTACATCTTTTTAGAGTGTTTGTACTTTTTTTTCTCAAGGAAAACAACTCAATCACAACAGTTGATGTTCATGTCTCTCTTCCGATGTATAATTGCCACGTGCCTGTAGGTCCCTGTGGTCCCCATGGTTATGAAGAAATTGCCACGCACGTCGTTGCATAAGAGGAGAAAGGAACATGAGCCTCTGATTTCTTCATTCTTTTCTCTAATTTTTCTGATTTATTTTAAGTTGTTTGCTAATTAAGAGTGAAAGAAAATTAAAAGGAATTAGAAACAGTATGAATAATGGAACAAAATAGCATCATCTTTAAACTCACTCGATTAATTAGATATATATATAGATCTAAGCTTCATAATACGATCTGGAGCATGACCTAAGGAACCCACCAGTAGTAGTGATACTTACATATACATACTAATTTCTGTCCAGTTTATTACGAAGATATATATATGCCAAACTCGATCGATAAATTAAATATAGTGCTTCATAAAACAGCAGCTAAGCTAGCTCCTCACTGATATATTATTCAGAGTGGACAACAACCGGGCTGCATGCGCCATGCAGGGATGAACATGCATGCAGAGATACGGCTACTGATCAGCTTGGCCATCCTGAAGGCCATACTTCGTCAGAACCAAAGCAAACTTATCTATATTTAGAGGCTGCAAACCAAACACATCCACGGTTACAGATTCTGTCAAAAAATTTAACTTCGAAGATATTTCAGTAATGTGTATATATATATACCTTCTCTACGAAGTCGTCAGCCCCGGCTTGAAGGAAAGAATCCTTGTCAGACTGCATGGCGTCGGCCGAGAGAGCTACGATGGGCGTCGTCACTCCCAGTGACCGCAGCTGCTTAGTGGCCTGTGAAATTCTCTGTGAGCGAGAATGTGTGTGTAGTATAGTATATATATATGCATGCATGTCGTCGTAAGGAGTAGTTGCTGCATGCAGCTAGCAGTACTGTTCATTACCTGAGGACCATCCATGATGGGCATTTCCCGGTCCATCAGGATGAGATCGAAGACCCTGCCTTCCTTGACCAGCTCCACCGCCTCTTTCCCGTTCTCCGCCTCCTCCAAGGCAATCCCCTGCTCCTCCATCAGCTTCCTCACCACCATCTGCACGCCACGCACGCACCCATTAAAACAAGATTTGTATGTTTATATAATTAATCAGTTAATTGCTTCCAGTGCAATTAATTACTCGGTTGATGACATTGTCGTCGACGAGGAGAGCTCTCCGGCCGCAGGAGGAGATCGCCAAGGCCGCCATCGGAGGAGGAGGAGGAAGGAGAGAGCCAGCTGCTGCAGAGAAGAAGAGGAGACGGTGCATGGATATAGTAACTAACATAAATGTGCATGGATTATATTCCTGCAGGATCGTGGGCGGGCCCGTGCGTGCCCGGGCGGCGTCTGTGTCCCACGCGGGCAGCGCGCCATGGAGCAGAGGCCGGTTATGGCAATCCAGCGACCATCCTACTTGCTACTGCTCGCTGCATTAATGCGCCCGCGGCGGTGCCGTCACCGCCCGCGCTGACCTGCCGCGCGCTCCGTCGCCCGGGATCTCTGGCTAGCTGCAGCTAACGTTGCCCGTGAGCGGGGCGGCGGTGAGGATACCCCTAGACGGCCGGGCCGGGTCCCGGCGCCGGCTCCACTGACACGTTCGCTACTGTGCTAAAAGGAGAGGAGTGGGCTTTATGATTAAAGGAGCCATTTGCAAATTTAGCAGGCTCTCAACTGCCAGTAATTTAATATAAATGTATATATTAGCACCGCCACCTGTACAGTCAGTGCCGTGATCTCCTCCTTCCTTGAAATGGTTAAGAATCTTTGCCGCCGAAATTTTACTATCAGAATTAAGGAATTACCGATCGAGAGAAAGGAATCGCAAGATCTGCGCAGATCCTTTGTGACGACAACGTGTCTCATGATTAAAGAACTGCCTTGCATCATGACAGATAGAAGAGGGGGTGGCTATGACTAGACAATTTGCAACGATCAAAGGTTTGTAAGAATTCTTAACAGGGTAGTTGAGGAAGTCGGTGTGTTCAAGGACGAAGAGGGTGGAGGAGTCGTTGATTGATTTCGACGAGCGATGAGCTTAATGACGTTGCCATGTCAATGAATGGTAATGGCAAGGTGAAGAAGAGCATGCATGCTAAAGGATAGGGCAGCACCTAATTCTCTAGGCCATCTAGACAGTCAATGGAATCTCCAATAATAGACTTCATTTTAAAGATATCTTCCTTCAAGCTATCAATTAACACTAAGCTCTATTCTAATTAATGTACCATTGAAAATAGTTTACTCCAAATTAGCAATCCAACTTCAAAAGCATTCACTATCATTGTCTTACCATTATCACATTTGCTTGTGTATACATATATTCAAAAATATTCTTATAAAACATCTAAGATTCTAAAGCATGACCAAAGAGGATAAATCAAAGAACAGATAAACAAAAAGGCGGCTAACGAGTAGATTAAACTTATTGTATTATGCATATTATGATAGAAATATAAACTTGTAGAACAAAAACGATCAGCTTTGTGCACATTTTTAGACCGAGTTTAAAACTTTGTGAGTTGTGCACAATTCTATCACTGCCTAAAATCTCAGCATACGACATGTATTCAAAGAAAGTGAAACTAATATACCATCTATGCGATTAGTTATTTGCTTACTTTTTTTTCTCTGAGAAAAAAAAACAAAACCATGTGTTTACATTTTATGCATTAAAAGAGTATACATGTATGCTTATAGCTATTGCCAACAAGCTGAATAAAATGAGTTGAAGATGTTACAAGTTTGCATCAGGGCTCAGGTTGCATCTTCTCGCATTCATCTCGAATTGATTGGAAAAGGATAGAGGACAGGTATCTCTCACCAAAGCTAGGGAACACAACCTAACCAATGAAGAAACAACGGTTATATAATTTTGTTTAGTTTTGTGCAGAACTCAAGAAATAACTAGAAAGAAAGCACCCAAAAAAACAAAAAGCAAAATCAATATGATAGAAATAACAAAATATAACAATGCAATATCAATAAAGATGCATGAAACAATTATAGAATAGGCGACTGAGAAGGGAATCCAATATTTCCCTATTCCTTATAGTTTAATAGAGAACATATATTTCAAGCATGATAAGTTGAGTTATTTTTATTCTTTGATTAGTACTTGTCTTTTACTTGCTATATCATTGTGATCACAAAGTTATTAGTTTAGTTTTATTTTCCACAAACGTCTATAAAAAAAAAAGAACAAAAATTGTAAGCAGTGACATACCACAATAAGTTTCCCAGCATTTTCTGGTCTACTTGCAACCTTTATTGCTGCAGCTGCTGCTGCTCCGGAAGAAATTCCAACCTGAAGAGTATCCAAAATACTAAGGATCGCATGCTGAATGAATTTGATTGTAAGTTCATTGCAAGATGGAGCATCTCAAAAATAAAAACGGTTTGATATCTCATCTAATGTTTTTGGTGACACATGCAATGAATAAATTCCTATTGTTTATGGTAAAATAATAACAAATCATATATTTATGAAAAATATAAAATTCATAGAATACCAGTCTTCCTACATTAATCCTGCAATGAATGAACTACATACACTACACGATGCTCATAACACAATCCTAACAACAGAGGAACCTTGATATTTAAAATTAGAATTCAAATTTAATGTGAGCATAAAATTTTACTTCGTCTTTTTTTATAATTTAGGGACTTTAGGTCTGATCAACTTCTAGTTGTAACATTATCATTCTATAAATGCATTAACTAGGAAAAATTCAATAGCAGTATGAATCATGTTTCAATGAATTTAATTCTCTTTAGAAGAGATTCAGGAGTTACATCAACTATTTCTAAAAAATTGAAATAGCTTTCTAGACATTGGTAGTTGACCTGGTCAATGCCAAGGTCAGACATTTTTTAGAAGAAAGAATATACAGGACGCAAGAATGAATAATAGGTACCAAATCTCCATCATCTCTTCAACTTTTCATCTTCACATAGCTCTCATACTTCAGTTTACTGATATTAATGTTTCTGCATGCTTTGTATAGAAAAGAAGAGTTGCTTTGAAACATGAAATTAATTATAATTTAAGTAGCTTCAATTATTCATATTTACATAAAGTAATATCATAAATTGACTCCTACAGCCAGCTACGAGGAAATTTGAGGCAAACACTCCTATCCATCAGAAGCAATAGGTGACTACACTTTTTTTTTTTTGAAGGTTAACTACCATGCTTCCCAAATCTTCATACTCTAGAGAAATCTATCATGATAAGTAACAAGATTGTCAGTTGCAAAAAGATGAACAAAATATGCACGACTTGGGAGTATGACAATATTGAAGGATAATTGATATAATTGCAAAATAGTTGCCTGAATTCAGGGAATTAAACAAAATCAACAAAAGATTTATGAAAGAGCCGCATGAATCCATAGAATTAAACATAATCAACAACAATTAAGAAAGAGTTCATGAATTCAAAGAATTCAATA
Organism: Curcuma longa; assembly: GCF_044706935.1. NCBI lineage: Eukaryota > Viridiplantae > Streptophyta > Magnoliopsida > Zingiberales > Zingiberaceae > Curcuma > Curcuma longa. The sequence continues at coordinate 8,044,736 of NC_133867.1, read as the reverse complement.
AACAGACCACCATAGGAAGGCATAGCCAACTAGTACAGTAATGCAGGTAAGCTCATAAAACATTTGCATCCAGAAGAAATTTGGAATATCTTTACACCAAATAATCAGTTTGAAACATGCCCCATGGGCAGGTTATTTTCCCAAAAACTGGAAGTATTAAGACTACAGGCAAATCTTAAAAACTAGGTTTTCTTTTTCAGTAAATTTGAGAAGAAGAAAATATCACACAATGTGACATGAGTTACAAGTAATACAGCACTTAAACATCATATATTTAAGGTGATGGTCATAAGTTAACGAGCAACTATGAACATAGGCTGACAACAAAATTTGGAACCAAAAGTCATAAAGAGGGTATAGATACCAGCAATCCTTCTTGGAGAGCCAACTGTTTTGCAGTTTCAACAGCTTCATTGCTTGATATCTGCAGCAAAATAAGTAGGAGATGATGAAAAGTGAACTAGGAGAGTGTTTCAGTATGTGTCAGCATATGTATAAAAAAAAAACTGTCATGTCATTCATACAATGTAGATTGCAGTAAGTTCCCCCACACAGATCATAAATGAAAGTGAAATCATTTATCTATCTTATTGCATCATCAATGGTTTAATCTGCAGAAGTTTAAAAAAATAAAGCAGTCTAATTAGATTACAAGGTGCAAAACCTTGTCACCATTTATGTAAATCAATGCCATCAAATTTCACCATATATAACATTGCAAAGTCTTCTCCTTAGGAAGTTGTATCTTAGCTGACACAATTTAAGTTGCATATAAAATTGTCATGGCTTACAAATGCAGGTGTTGCCACTAAATAATGAATATTCAGACCTATTTATTTGGCACATTGTTCAACACCTGGAGACACATAAAGAGTAGGTTCCAATAGGCAAAGGAATTGACAATGGCATTCCAAGTTAACTCAACAAGCCACGGTGGGAATATAGAGGAAAGTAGGAAAAGGATAGTGTACATCAATATTGAGGTAACCATATATTCAGATGGACCCGACAGAATGAAGGTTTAAGAGAAGAACAATTTAAACTTTATTTTTAGTAAAGTTTTAAAATGCTCAAATTTTTTAGACTATTGACAGGAGAAATAGAACTTGAAAAGAGAAGTGATCAGAAACATAATTGAATAGGATATGAGCTTGAAAGTATGTACTCTGTAGATGCACTGCTAGCAGATGAAGAAGATTTTATCCATCAAATGCAACGAGAAGATGACTAGTGAATAATTCAATCATCAATAACACAATCAAAATGCCAAAGCAAATAATTTTCACAAGCTCATACCTCTAAAATCTCATCTACTACTTCAAGGTCCAAATTCCTGGGTACAAAACCTGCTCCAATTCCTTGAATCTTGTGCGGACCTATATGTGAAGAGTTTTGTTTAAGGGGATAAAAGCATGTTGAAGCACAATAAGAAACACCATATAATGGCAGTTCATACCAGGTTTCCCTCCTGAAAGAATGTTGCTTTCAGCAGGCTCAATGCCAATGACCTGAAGAAGTGATGGAAGAATAGCAAGATTGAAATTCAGGAAATAAAAAAAGGAAAAAAGGGCAATGATAAGGAGAAGAATCATAAGGAAGAACCTTAATGTTAGGATTCTTTTCCTTTAAATAATGGCCAACACCAGAAATAGTTCCGCCTGTGCCAATTCCAGCAATAAAAATGTCAACCTTCCCTCTAGTATCTTCCCAGATTTCAGGACCAGTAGTCTCATAGTGTATCTGTAAGAGTATATTGGAATGAAATAACATAGCGCTGGTAATAGAACAAGAAAACTTCGAAGAATTATGTTGGTAGAATGTCACCTTTGGATTTGCCGGATTGTCAAACTGTTGGAGCATGTACGCACCAGGTGTTTTCTTCAAGATGTCTTCTGCCTTTTGAACTGCTCCCTTCATGCCTTTAGCAGAATCAGTAAGGACAAGTTCTGCTCCAAAAGCTTTAAATAGAACTCGTCTTTCGATGCTCATAGAAGCAGGCATAGTCAAAATCAGTTTGTAGCCTTTGGCAGCAGCAATGAATGCAAGACCAATCCCCGTATTACCACTTGTTGGTTCCACCAATATACTCTTTAGAAACATCAATAAATAAGCTTTTAGTAAGTAATTATGACTATGAAATTGAAGATTTATATAGTAAACTACAATAAGATCCTACAAAAAAACCTCAAAAGGGCAAAAGAGGCAAATATTTAAATAAAAACTGATACCATTATTGAAGCATTTACTATGACTTAAAGCCGCCAAGAAACTCACTTTTTCAGACAACATGACCAAAATTTCAACAATTAAATTTTATATTTGATTGTTAAATTGACTTAGCTAAATAATTGCTGCTATATTCATGCATATGATTATTGATTAGTTTCTTTTTTTCCATTACAATGGATGTTTTAGTTCCAGTTTTTTGAGTTTTCTTTTAAAGATCATTTATAGTATTTTCTTTTTCTTCCTTTCACGAAGATCAAATATCTTTTCTGTATATTTCTTTTTAAAAATTATTGTACAAAGTTGTCATAAATCTGTAGACAAATATTTGCTTTTATTTTTTCCTTTTCGCTTTTTAGATTTTTTTTTCAGGGAAACAAAAACTGAAATAGAAATTTTTCACAAACTAAAAGATTTATTACATCTCCTTGTTCAATGTTCAGCATCTACTCGTGTTAAGACAAATTGTCAGTGCCATCTAATTCCGACTCTAATTACATATTTAACTAGTTTTACATTGTCAAATATGTCACAACTCCCAACAAGAAAACAATCAAGCATGTACCAATGTTAAATTTGACTCGTCTTTCTTCAACTTCAACACCTACTAATAGGAACTACCAATGTTATTGAATTATATGTACTGTGCTGTCAATAGACAAAGAATCTTTTTTCAAAGTTCATTCAATTTGTTGTACAAGTGCACAAAAACCAAGTCAAGTTTTCAGTCAACTAACGGTCAATGTCCTTGCCATATGGCGCTACATGTCAAGGAGAAAATTACAAGGAATTTTGTGTCAGATGCTCAACCTACACATCAGGTTTTCACCATGTAGATGTCACAGGTTGAGGCATTAGGAGCAAATCAAATGGAAAATAAAAAAAAATGAAATTCTCTTTATAATAGAATATGTGTACCATCTCCAACATGTTAGAAATGTAGCATCAACCTAGCTGCCATGTGGATGCCACATGGTGTCGACCATTACATAATATAACAGAATCTAGCTTGAGCTTTAAACCAAAAGCAACTCACTTAGGAAGGAATTAAGATTTTTTAAGGGCATTTTGAAAATAAAAAAAATTATGTGAACAAAGTGAAATTATCCCCTATACAATTTTATGATATATTGATATGGAAAAATGGAAGGAAACAATAACAGTGAAAAAAGCCATTTGATTACCTTTCCAGGTGTAATGAGCCCTTTTTGTTCAGCATCAGCTATCATACTGTGTCCTATCCTGAAAAAACGGAGCAAATATATTATATAACCTTGTATAGTTTCTTGTAAAAAATACATTAACTGTTCTAAAGATACATTAACAGTTAAATCAACTTACCTATCTTTAACACTGCAGCATGGCTCCATTATCTCAAGTTTGACAGCAATGTTTGCAACACACCCTTTTATGATATTGTTCAGATACACCATTGGTGTCTTACCTATAAGCTGTAAGAAAGCAGCCAATTATAGATGCTGGATGATTAGATAGATTTAAATTCTAATTTAATGGTTTGCAAAAGAAAGCAATAAAACATTGTAATATAAAAAGAAGAAGCATAAACATACATTTCAGACAGTATAACTTTGCCATTACCAAATAGAGACGAATGCGATTACAGATTGATCAGTGAGACACTTTTGGATCATTTTGCTTAATTTAATAGTGTCTCCTTACTTTAACTTGTTAAAATAGTTCCCTTACGGTATTGCAACAAGTGATGCCTAAACAAGATCTCCAAAAGAATACAGTTACATCAAACAACTTAACTGATGCAAAGCGAAAACTAGAATACAGTAGTTCACAAGTGGTATCAACATCTTTCAACCATTCCTGTGAAAAGAACCACTAGGCTCCAAAATTACCAACCTAAACAAAATCGAAAAATAGCCATAAATAAATATCGTCTACCATTTGGAAAAAATTAATAATAAAAAAGTGTTGTAAAAAATCTCGACTTAAATATATGTTCAGTTCTCAAAATTGATTTATACTAGAATGATAAGGTTTACAGACAAGTAAACATTCATATCAAGCCATCTATGAAAATTTTAAAATAAAAACTATTTTATGATTCCATCTCAAAGAGACAAAGACCTTATCCTCCCCCAACAAGATAAATCTCGAAGTACCTGCGTCACATCTTCGGCTATGTTGAGACCCTCGATCTCCGTCTGCGGTTTCACGGAGACAGCTTCGCAGACGAAGGGGCGCCGAGAGGGGTTGGACGGAGCGACTGCGATCCTTCTCCTCCACGCCGACACAGGGCTGCCGAAGAGAGATCGGGGCGCGAAGAAGGTGGGCTGGGAAAGTGGACGGGGTTCGTGCGCCGTCCGTAAGCGAGAGGCGAACGAGGACGGGATGGAGCTGGAGAGCGAAACCATGGAGGGGGAGTGAGAAAGGTCAGAGAGAGAGAGGGGCGGGGGCGGAGGAACCCGAAGAAAACTAGAAAAGCGAAACAAACTCACGCCCCCTCGCTCGTGAAGACCAAAACACTTGGCTGGGAAATTATCAATTCATTCTGGATTTAGATTTGGATTCATCCGCGAATTAAAAAAAATAAAAATTTAAAATAAAAATTAAAAAGTTCAATGAACTTATCTATTTAAATTATAATTTAAATTTAAAAATTTCATTTTAAATCGTAATATAAATTTAAAATATTTAATATTTTTTATTTTTTAATAAATCCTTGAGTTAATACTGTTTAATTCATAACTCATTTTGAGTTGAGTTAGATTAGAGATTTTTTAACCCATCGAATTAATAGGTCAGTCTATCTTGCTCCGTCATATGATGAATTTTTAATAAGTTGATCTGTTCGTTATAGATTAATCTGTTTGACAATTCTACTATCCAAAAGTAGATTTTTGTGATATGAAAGGACAAATATAAAATAAATATATAGGGAGAAATAGAAATACATGAAACATAAAATGTAAACCTAAAATCCATGAAATAAGATAAATGAAGCAGGTGAAACAAAGGACCTTGAGCTACCAATACAACTAACTAAATAGTTTTTGGGGCATATAATCAAATAATATCTTCATCTGTTATGACCAACTATAATTTTTCGATTTACTCCTCATAAATAATTATGAGTCTAATCGTATGTGGACTGTTGGAGTGATAACTTTTATCTTTTGTATAAATAGATATAACTAAATAATATTATTAATCACGATTTCATCGAATTACAAAGGTTCGATTAATCACAGAAGTCCACATCAATCACAAGAAACATGAGTGAGTCCTCGCGGGCTCCCATGAGTAATTCAATTATTAAACGTGCGACACATGTTTTTTTAGAAGAAAATGTGCGACATCTACCGTTGTTTTGGAAGACATTACAATTATTAAAAAGACTTCCATATAATTGAGTGTTTTTCTTCTCAATAAACGTGGAACACACTTTTTTTTTTTTTTTTCAGTACAGAGATTTTTAAAAAATTTCAAACCACATTTTAAAAAAATTTCAAATCACACCTCACTTCTTTTCCAAATCTTAATTATTTCATCAAAACTTTCATTTAAAAGTGACTAATAATTTTATTTTTTTTGTTTTTTAAATTAAAATGCCTTTTAAATTTAAGTGATCGATGAAATAATTAAAATTTTATTTTAATATAATTGATTATTTTTTTTACTTTGATTTAAAAGTGTCATAGTCATAGATCGAAGGGGTGCCTTTTGTAAAATATAAAATATATGGTGTTTGATTTGAAAATCGCCCTGAAGGCTTATTTTATTCGCCGACAGGCGCAGCAGAGTGGGAGAGCGCGATGGCATCGGCGGAGGATGTGGTGGTGGCGAACAAGCAGGTGATACTGAAGCACTTCATCCCGGAAGGGGCGCCTAAGGAGACGGACATGGAGCTGGTGACGACGGGCACCATCCGGCTGCGGGTGCCGGAGGGCTCCGCCGCCGTGCTACTCAAGAACCTTTACCTCTCCTGCGACCCTTACATGCGATCGCGCATGACCAACCACGAGGGAGGCAGCTACGTAACCGAATTCGTCCCCGGCACGGTATACAACCACTCGCGCCACGCCACTCACCCTAGATGATAATCATTCCGATCATTTTAAATTCTTCTAAAATGGAGTTTCTGGAGATCTCGCAAAGTGTTTCCCTTTTTATTTATAAAGAGAAGGGCGTCTATAGGAAAAACTGTAGAGATGGAATGGTTTATGGGAAGAGTTCCATGATTCTTATTTTTTATGACTAGAGACACTTGGATTCATGTGACAGGGATACGTTACTTTAGCTCGAGGGGAAAGACTAAGGGCGAGAAGAAAAAAAGTATTTTTATAATTTTTAAAAGAGTATGTAGATTCATAGGGAATTAGTATCTTGCCTTAGCCTGCACAGGTCTCAGGAACCTTGCCAAGGGAGTAAAGAAAGGGCCTTTTAGTTTTATGAGAAACTGATCTTCGTCGAGGACAAAATTGTTGGATTCTTAGTAAAATAGTGTATGCTTTCAGCTTGCATAGAGTGTTATTTTAGCTTTGAAAAGTTTGGAATTTTGGATCGTCAGTAATGGAATAAAATAGCAGTAAGTAGGATGAGGGATGCTAGATCTCGAAAAATTAGTGATTCAACAGGCCTGATGCTTCTATTGTGGACATGAGTACAAAATGAATTGAGAAGTATAACATACTGCAAAGAGAATGAGGGATAGTTTCGATTGGCTACTACATGTGGCCTAAATTTCGAAAATCTCTCTCACAAGGATACCAGTGTTTATTTTGAGTTGTACACATTTGATGGTCTTTTAATTTGGCTTGTTTGATGTCCCAGGCTGGCTGATCCTTCTATGTTTTTACTAAGAAATTGCAGACATATTCTTTGTAGTCATAGTTTACTGAGAGTGTGCATCTGTCATAGTCAATATTAGTCCCCTGATCTCTTTGCTAAAATTAACTTTATATGAAAAAAAACTCAAAGAAATAATGAAGCCTTGGATAGCTAGATCCAGTCAGATCTATGTGAATTTAGCTGTACAGATTTAATTTTTTCGAGGCTTGACAGTAGTATGTGTAAAGAAGTGAAACTTGAGCAAAATGGATGAACTGATGAGGCAAACATTCCAGGTATTCTCTATCTGGAACAGTTATGCAACTAATGTCCTGAATCTACTGGTTGTCTCTCTTCAGTAAGACAAAAATATATATTTACATGTGTTTCTGATTTCAAGATCGTGGGTTGACAATGTCTTAGTAGTGCTGCTCTAACTTATTGGTAAATCCTTTGCTTTATGGACTTGATAAGATGTGAAGGCAAAAACTAAGGTATGGATTGAAGGTAGTCATAGGCTTTCATTTCAGAAGCATCAGCTTATGAACATTCTAAGTCATATTTCAAGTGTAACGATAGGTATAAATGATATAGTCATACAAAACACTGATTCAATTTTAAAAAGTGTTTCTGTATCTTAGAAGTTTCCCTTGAACAATGCAATGGTGATAATGTAAAAGCAGTTATACATGCTGGCATAGGTTGCCAGCTACAACTAAAATCCATTTGAATACTAGAAGATGTAGTTCATGAATGACAGGAGCAGCGGTTAGTTACACAATATTTTAGGTTTTCATATAAAGCTTCGCTGTATCATTTGTGCATGCTTCAAGTTTGTTTTATCCTGTTAATACTAAATTTTCCATCATTGCTTGTATTCATTATACTCCAGTCAATGCATATCCTCTTCCCCACATTTGTTTATTTTATTTTTATTTTTCCTCTGTCCAACTGTTCTTTTCATTCATACTATAGATTCCTCCACTATTTTCACATTCTTGGGACAAGAAGTGCTCGGTTTAATTGAGTACATTTAACACCTCCTAGAGCTTCTTCACAACTAGCCATTTCGTTTTAGTGCAGTTGCAAAGCTTTAATTTTGAAAGGCTGTCCTCTACTAGCTTAGTTATTTTCATTAGTAATTCATGACTCAAGAGAATCCATTATAGAATAATTCCCTTTTAGATAGACTGTAATAACATCAATGCAGGTGAGCAATAATTGTAATAATACTAACATGCCTTAGTTTTGATTAGTTTTAATATCTGGATTTTTAATGTCATTTTTGTTCTTGTACAGCCGATAACTGGTTTCGGTGTTGGAAAAGTTGTGGACTCCAGCCACCCTGATTTTAGAACTGGTGACTATGTGTGGGGCCAAATTGGTTGGGAAGAGTATAGCCTCATTACAAAGCCACAAGGATTTTTCAAAATTCATCACACTGAAATTCCACTTTCTTACTATACTGGTATTCTTGGTGAGTGCTGTTTTCTGCATAATTTTAATGAATATCGTACATTCTATCCTTTCTAATGTGATACTGCATGTTAATCTGTCTGCAACATTATAATTTAGTAGCAATCATATCAAGACAAAAAATTTGTTGATTACTTTCTAGTTCAATCAAATTGATACTAGTCAACCAAATATTGGCTAGCATTAATGTTTCCTTTTAGTGGCTGTACTGCTTTTAGATTGATTTTTCACTAAACGTAGAATAAAGGACAGTCTAGTGCACAAAACTCCCGTCAATGCGGGATCCTCTGGAAGGATCTATTGTATGTAGTCTTACCTTGCTTTTCAAGAGGCTATTTTCGAGACTCGAACTTGTGACCTCCAAGTCACACAGCAGCAACTTTATCATTGCACCAAGGCTCACCTTCTCACTAAACATAGAATAGACACACAACATGAAGTGATAGAGAACAGTTTCAGTATTCATGCTTGTGCCTCCATTTAAAGCTTGGGCTAAAGTTCCGAACATTGTTTCTTTTTCAAATTTCATAAAGCAGCAAGTTTACTAATATTAATCACATCTGTTATCTTTTATGTGACATTAATCACATCCACGAAGACCATGTTAGTCCTATGCTAGAAGTTTTAGTTGACATACTTAAAAGTCACTTCTTAGTTTGTTGTTATGCAGATACTTTAGCCAACAGATTCATACTCAATAATAATTTTGTGGTATATACTTACTTTGTGTTGGGCAACAAATTCATCCTCTAATATTAATTTTGTAGTATGAGTTTACAAACAACGATGTCACTTCAAGACGAACTACCATTTTCTGAGTTGAGATGAGCTATCATTTTTCTAACTCTAATAACAGTTCTACTGTTGTAATCTGTAGGTATGGCAGGTCTTACAGCTTATGTTGGATTTTACGACATTTGCTCTCCAAAGAAGGGGGAGCGCGTTTTTGTATCTTCAGCAGCAGGTGCTGTTGGCCAAATTGTGGGACAATTTGCCAAACAATTTGGCTGTTATGTTGTCGGAAGTGCTGGTTCTGACGAAAAGGTTTGACAAGCTTTGAATTGTCGTTTACTTCCACGAGTAAATTAGTTTGTGGCATACTTACTCAAAGCATCTATTAAAAAGGTGAATGCATATTCGAATCAAAATACTGCATCGAGTCACATTAGGAAGGCTATTACAAATCACTTTTCTACAATAAAAACTGAATGCAAAGACAAGGGCCTTGTGTTTACATGGATAGACGAATGAAGTGCTCATATTACTTTCTAGTATCCAACATTTAATACATTGACATTTGGCAAAATGGAAAACACTAGTATGTTGGTCTGACATACTATTGTATAGTAAACTTACTTACAAAGGCACATCAACTTATATTATTTGTAAATTGTTTAATGTTCCTTTTCTTATTGTTCATTAGGTAAATCTTCTGAAGGCTAAGTTTGGCTTCGACGAGGCTTTTAACTATAAGAAGGAAGCTGATCTGACTAAAGCTTTGAAGAGGTTGGTCACTTGTCTGAATATGATTTATGGTTTTGAATGTCATGCAGCTGTTTTGCATAATGCACTCTCTGTTATAAGTAACACTCTCCTGAGACCATTTAAAAGGTATGTGAGAATGGAAACTAAAACTAGTATTCTGTTTCTTGATGCATCTGAGCCTAACAGGGTGTTTATTATGAAAAGTAGGACAACATAAGAGCCTTCTATGATTATCCACAAAATTGATACTTTCAGGACTAAGCATTTTATTCAAAGAGTCATGTTTGTTAGATTTGCATGTCATACAAAATGAATGAATTTCGCTTTAAAACAAAATGCTGTTTTAGCAAGGTACTTTCAGTCAGAGTCTATAGTAGTGTCTACATCATCTTGTAAAGGGTTGTCTCCCAATGTAAGGTTGCTTCATTGCATTATCGGCAACTGAGATTCGGTTCACAACTAGTCTCTTTACTATGCAAGGGGTAAGATTAGGTACATTGAACTTTCCTAGATCCAACATTAGGTGGAGTTTGTTGCATTTGGAAACCCTTCCTAGTCTATAAAATGAGGATGGGCTACCAAAAATATTTCGCAGAACTCTTTTTGCGGTAACTTATGGTTCAAGCTTACAAGGTTTGGTTATGGCATAGCACGGATTTGTAAAAAATACACTAGATTTTCAATTATACATTTCAGTTAACTTTTTTTATCTTTGCCAGCTAAAAGAGCTCTCTAATTTGTATGTTGTTACTATTCTCTATTCTGCAGGTACTTCCCAGAAGGCATTGATATCTACTTTGAGAACGTAGGTGGTTCAATGCTTGAAGCTGTTCTTCATAACATGAGAAACAAAGGTCGAATTGCGGCTTGTGGGATGATTTCTCAGTACAACCTTGAGAAACCTGAAGGGGTGCACAACTTGTTCCATATTGTTACCAAGCGCATCCGCCTCGAAGGGTTCCTTGTATTTGATCACTTTGGCAGCTATCCAGAGTTTGAAGAGAAGGTTGTGCAATTGATAAAGGAAGAGAAAATTAACTACTTGGAAGACATAGTTGAAGGCCTTGAGAACGCCCCTGCAGCACTCATAGGCCTCTTTGAAGGGCGAAATGTCGGAAAACAGGTGGTTGTAGTCTCCCGCGACTAACCGATTGTGAAACTTTGCATCGAGCCAATAAATCAAGGATTGTAGAACAACAAGAAGCCTGTGGTTGCTATTAGTATATTCAAACCTTGTTTCTGTATGAAACTTTAATGGAAGAAGAGGATATTCTCTTCATGTAGGACTTATGCATCTTTAGTTGTGGTTTGTGGATCTTGTGGCAAATAATAAATAAATTTGCAATTTCGTTTTGTTATTTTTGTTTCTAGTTGCCTTTGGATATCAAACTAGCTAATTAGATTTATCATGCTGAGGTTTAGATTGAGGTAAGTTCTTTTTTTATTGTTTTTTCTCTCTTAAGAAAATCTACCTACAAGAGTAAATAAAAATCAAAAGAAAGAAGTTTATGACGTAAATTTAATCAACAGAATGAACAAATGTGCATGCCAAATGGCCAAAAATCTGAGAAGCTATCATATATATTTTTAAAAGAGCATGTAATTGTTTGAAGCGTTCTAATATGTCACATCATTGGATGCAGCTGTTCTTGGGTGACAAAGTCAACGGCAGTTGGAGCCAGATCCATGGAATTTTCTACTCTATTAAAAAATATGAGCACAACCGTTTCTGAACATTTTAATGCTTCAGAAATTTTCAGAAGCAGAGCTACAGTGGTGATGAGGTTAGCTTCGACAAAGTCAACCATAGTTAATGTTGGAGGAGAATTGTCAACTGATCGGCATGAAAGTTGACTTACTGAAAGTCAAAGGGCATGGGTTATGGGAGTCATTAAGGAGACATGCGAGTCAACGACTGAGCAAATCCGCCGCCTGTGGCTTCCAGAAACCAAACTCTTAAGAAAATCTAAATAAATTAAATTAAATTACCAAAACACCCTTTGAGTTAGATTTTAATTCCCGCTCCAGTTGTTTCGGATGCTGCCCTGCCTTCTCTCGTCGTCTCCGTTCTCGTTTGTCTTTCTCTGCGTCGGAAAATGCCGCAGCTCGGCCTCGCCGGCGGAGACGCACGAGTCGGATGCGAGCCTGAGAAATCGCTGCCGCCAGCCGACCACCCTGACCTTCCGCCGGATTCGATCGTAGTCCCGGTCGGGGACTTCGAATGGGACGACCTGGGCGCCCCCGTCGTCTACGAGCGCGACGACTCCACCAAGGGGAGCACCAACCCCAAGGCGCAGGCGCAGCAGCGGCAGCACGGCAACCTCAAGCCCTCCTCCACCTCCAAACGCTTCTCCGGTAACCACCAGCCGAAGCCCCCCATCATCGGTCTCCCGGGCCCGGCCAAGATTCAGTGTCAATCGGGCCCCCTCGGCCAGAGCAGCCGCCGCTCCACGGTCGCCCCCTTCTTCCCTAATAAACCCCCCGGAGAGCGAGACCGTAGATCGTCGGTGCCCGGGGAAGAGCCCGGTTCGCCCAAGGTTTCCTGCTTCGGAAAAGTTCGACCCGAGAGGGAGCGGGAGCGGCGGCACCGGCAATCAAGCGATTCTGCAGGGTGCTGGTCGAGCGCTGGGGCGACGGTCTCATTCTGCCAGGAGGATCCAGATGGCGGCGGCGGTATGGAGGCGGCGGCGGTGAAGAAGGCGGAGGCGGTGATGGAGCCGCCGCAGCTGGCGGCGATGAATCGGTTTTCTTCAAGGCGGCGGCAGTTGGACTTCGCCGCGGTTGTCCCGGAGGGGGAGGAGGAGCGCGTCCAGCCGTTAGACAGGGAGGCGGCGGAGTGGGCCCCGCGAAGGTCGTTGGGATCCTTGCCTCGAACATGGCCGATGGGAGAAACCGTCGGCCTCGTCTCCGATCGAATGTTTGACTTCGACCATGTTCGAGTTGGCATCGACTAGATCTTCCTTTAAATATTACCAAATTTGGTGTATTTTCCGCCTATAAATAGTTTGAATCGAATCCATCTAATTGGGCCAAGAATATATAAACAGTTTGAATCAAATCCATCTAATTGGGCCAAGCCCAAAAGCCCATTTGTTCAATGATGAGACGAGGAAGAGAATTAAATGGTCTAGGGTAGAAAAAAATTGACAGCTGTGGGATTCTTGGCCGATGGGAGAAACCGTCGGCCTCGTCTCCGATCGAATGTTTGACTTCGACCATGTTCGAATTGGCATCGACTAGATCTTCCTTTAAATATTACCAAATTTGGTGTATTTTCCGCCTATAAATAGTTTGAATCGAATCCATATAATTGGGCCAAGAACATATAAATAGTTTGAATGAAATCCATCTAATTGGGCCAAGCCCAAAAGCCCATTTGTTCAATGATGAGACGAGGAAGAGAATTAAATGGTTTAGGGTAGAAAAAAAAAATTGACAGCTGTGGGATTTGAACCCACGCCCTTTCGGACCAGAGCCTAAATCTGGCGCCTTAGACCACTCGGCCAAACTGTCGCCATGTCCTGATGTTGGAATAAAATTATTTTCAATCTAAATTTAAACTGTATCATTAAACTCTTGGGTGTCGAGTTGGCATCGATTTGATCTTCGTTTAAATATTACCAAATTGGGTGTACTTTTTCCCTATAAATAGATCGAATCGAATCCACCTAATTGGGCCAAGAACATATAAATAGTTTGAATCAAATCCATCTAATTGGGCCAAGCCCAAAAGCCCATTTGTTCAACGATGAGACCAGGAAGGCTGGAACAGAATTAAAAGAAAAATAAAATTGACAGCTGTGGGATTTGAACCCACGCCCTTTCGGACCAGAGCCTAAATCTGGCGCCTTAGACCACTCGGCCAAACTGTCGCTATGTGATGATGTTGGAATAAAATTAATTTTAAGTTAAATTTAAACTGCATCATTAAATTATTGCAACACCATGATTAGCAGTGAAAGAGCATAGATTTTAGTAGGCAAAAGACAATTAAACACCATAAGGCAAATAACTATTAACATTTAAAGTAACAAAACAAAGAAATCCTCTTTTCTTTTCCCCCTTTTTTTATTCTTTCTTCTCTTCTCCTCTCTTGGCTTCTTCTTTCTCTGTTTTATCACTTTCTCTCTGTTTTTGTTCTATCATCAACTTGCATGGAACGTCACTGTTGATCATCACTTAAACTGCCAATTTACTTTAGTGTTCAGAGATGTCAAAATAAGAAAAATCACGTTCATAGTGATCACGGAGAGAAACCATGAGATGATCATGAATCATCCTCTAATTTCAACATGATTAATCAGTACTGACTACTGTTTCATCTCAGTACCAGTAGTTGAGATGTTGCTGTCAGCAAAAGTTGGCTAATGTTGTGACAATATTATATTTGAATTAATCATTCCAATATTTTTCCAAATTTCTAGTTTATAATAATCAAATTAATACTTTTGAAAATTTTCATGCATTACATTACATTACATAATTATTATATATGTTCTTGTAAGATGATGAAATTTCATTTAAATACACTTGTTATAGCTTAGTGCTAGACACTGTGTTGTGTTCTCAAGTGTTCTTTTTATACTAATTTGTGTGTTGTGCTCTTGTGCTCGTTCCTTTTCTCAGCAGAATCGGCAACCATTCCACATGCACGTTAATATAATGCATGCTATTCATCATTAGACCAAAGTGGATGATTTAAATATTGTATTTATGGCAACTAGTTATGATAATTAAGATTATAGTTAAGGTTAATTATAGCCAGAGGTAATTAATTAGTGTAATTGGGTTGGTTGGCTTAAACAAGTGGGCAATTATGGAGCAAGAGAATCGGATGCAATATAGATGGAGTGGGTTTAGTTTATTGTGGGTTCGGATTAGGGAAATTGTAGTAGCTAGGTCAAGGTGAATGGCAACATCAATTAATTATTTGGGCAATCATTGCAAAGAGAATTAATTAGTGATTGAGATAAGACTAGAGATGGTGTCAATTTGAATGATACATGTGTTAATCGAAGAAGAAAAAAATGATTAATAATGATATAATATGATAAAATTTATTTAAATATAGATAAAAATATAACAGAGAATTGAATGTAATAACAGAAAAATCAATAATATAGAGATTTAGTTGTTATTAAAATAATAACTTATTAATAATATACAAATACTATTTCAGTAAAATCATCTTATTTCTATATAACCAGTCTTGCTATCATATATTTGAAAAACAATTTACTTCACTATCATCTATATTTACATTATTTTCTAATCTACTCAATTATTTAATTAAATAGGACCTTGATAGGAACTCATGACAACTATGATTAGAGTTTAAATTGTCGTTAACTGAATAACACGTCAGCAAGTATAAAGTAGACCCAGTCGGTGTGGTGTTCATTGGTTGCGGATCCATATCTCTAATAGGATCCGAGTTCGACCCATTTATTTATTTTTTTAAAAAACGAACTCAATTATTACCATTATGCGGGTTTTGGGTGGATATGTGTGTGTAAATCCATGCAAGGGACAAAAAGGAGGTCCCGCAGAATTGCGTCCTTATCTTCTTACGACATCACGACCGTCGAATCATGATCGTACAGAGACCATAGGGATCAAGTAGAAGACAAACTCTCGGGTGACGTAAGCTATGCTGGCCGTGTGTCCTTTACCGCCCAGCGTACAGGGAAAAGGACGAACGTGTTTTGGTTTCGTTGGTTTTGCTTGGTCGATTATTCGAGTCGATGATTACGCGTTGTGGGTTAAACAAGATCGCTGGCCCGGGATATATACCTGAGTTCGGCTCCGCATGGCAGTGAGATGGATTCCCAGGAGGAACGCATGTCCCCGCATCAACTTCTATGCGAGCGCGTTTGTTGCCGTTGATCTGTTCTGATGCCAGAGCGGGAAGGAGATGATGCGGTATCGTACGCTTAGAATGCGCGATGGGGAACACGCGCATAGGGTTCTAACAGTGTCTCGCCACGTAGGACGATGGCCGGCTGATTTAATCCTCTCATTGCATCGTCTTCCCTTTCCCCAATTTCCGTCCTCGTTCTCTCTCTCTCTCCTCTCTCTCTCTCTCTCTCTCTCTCTGATGGTGGTGGAGCTTAACCGGAGGGCAATTAGGAAGCAGCGCCGCCTCTGACGCCGGAGAGCGAGGGCTACGCGAGAGCCATGGAAACCTTTCGCCGCCAGCGAGGCCCCTTTGTGGATCGTTTCCTAGGCCTCTTCGCTGCCTCCTCGCGGCCCACCACCCCCGCCGTAGGGGAGGAGTTCCACGAGGACGCCGCCGCTTTCTGGTTTGGTTCGGAATCCAGCCCCCGTGACCCGATCCGCCCCACCTTCCCTGGACCCGCGCCTCTCGGCAACAAGGAACCTCGCGGCGTCTCCCGCCTGAGTTCCGGCATCCTCGCCGCTCTCTCGGAGGATCACCAGAAGCCGCACACTTTCCTCTATAGAAAGGTTGCCTTTGCTGCTTCCCAGCCCGCCGCGCGCGCGGAGTCGACTCCGGTGGCTTCTGCCCGGATGATCCCCGGGAAGTCGAAGCCGAAATTGGATTACTCAAGGTCGGTGCCTGCCGGGAAGATCTACCAGCAGTCAGCTCCAGTCAACGTGCCTGCGACTCCGACCTCGGTGGTGCCCAAGGTGAAAAAATGGTGGGAGGGAGGCGACGATGACCGGGATGAGCACGAGATGCTTCCGCCGCACGAGATCGTGGCGAGGGCTTCCGGGAATGGGTCGCCTATGCTCACATTCTCCGTCCTGGAGGGAGTCGGGAGGACGCTCAAAGGGAGGGATCTGCGCCGAGTTCGCAATGCTGTGCTCGAGAAGACAGGTTTTCTCGATTGAATTCCAAGCAAGAGTTAATTGCTTTAAAATTTTGTCTATTTTCGTTATGCGGTCATAATTATGTTATGTTACGAGAGAATCCCAGTATGTTTACATGATCTAGTAAAAATAAATAACGCTGTGCCTCTTATTTCTGTTCTTACCAATTGCTGATGTCGCCAAACGATCTCCCACACAAATCTACTTGTCTTTCTTAAATTGACTATCGACCATTTGGAAGTTTGCAAAATGGAGATTCTACGCTTCACCATACTTCCTTGAAGGCTCAGAAGTTGGAAATGAGTAGCACTTCCATGATCCAGATCACGGGATATGGCTAGATTACACAGAATTTAACAGGCAGATTTCTTTTTTCCATGGTGATTACTAATGTATACGGTACTTATTTTTTCTGAGAAATTGTCGTGTAAGATATTATGCCACTCGAGAGGATAAAGAAGCCTATCTATTTGAAGGATTAGTTTCCTTCTAACTCCAAGAACAAACCATGTTAACTTCCTAACCAAGACTGAAATCATCAGATACTGTCTCCTTTCAGATGGAGGGATTCCTGGTGACACTGATACGCTTGAAGATAGGGTCCTCTGGACAATTTAGAAAATGCTTGCTTTCTTTTCTGTAATGGATTGCTTTCCTTTGTTGTACCTAATATTTTGGCAGCCACTATCTTCTACCACTTTCCTTCTGTCTATGCCATACTTTTTTGTTTGAATTGATGATACTTAAGAAAATTGTTAGTTTTCCTCTGTATTTATCACCAGACAAACTGATTTTTCCATTTATAACTTTGAATATATGTTTCTTATGTTTGTGTCAAAATTTTCTATATGTTAAAAAATCATGTTTTTGAGTGCCGTGTTAGTTGTACTCGATTTATATTTTAAATTTGTATTTCTGTAAAGTTCCTGGCTTTTCTAGAATAGGCTGTCGTCAAATTTACATACTAACACTCATATTGTGATCAGTGCACAGAAACAGGAAATTCAAGGGAAAATGAGCTAAGGTTAATTTATTGAACCATTACAGTGTTTAATTGGCTTGATCTTTATTTGTTGTAATACTGCAAACGGATTTTGTTGCCTTTTACTTGAGTTGTCAAAGAAATCTTCTTAAGAAGTTGAATTTGTAGATTCTTGGTTATATAGCAATATGGTACTGCTTTTTGCATCTCACTCTCCCTTCATATTTTACGCAAGAATAAAGCTTATTCTTATTTTCTATTGTGTTTTCCCTTATCGTCATCTGTCATCGTGATTAATGATTCTGGCTAGGACGCTCAGGTGTTCTTGTGTGAACTTGTGTGCCCTACAGCAGGTAATAGAATGCTCCCAAATTCCTCAATTTTTATGAGGATATAAATATGAAGGTGGTGCACTGTACATGAACCTGTTGTATCAGTAACTAGGAAAGTTAGATAGGATGTGTCAAATGTAAAATTGCCAGGTTTTACTGGTTCTAACCTTGAAGAAATATGCAATATGTTCTCAATCTAGTTGATGGTTTATGTTGCATAGGCTGCCATCACGAGGACAGCTTTGTATCTATGGCTCATAGCTGCGATTTGAGTAAGTATTCTCACCGTAGGGGTTTCAATAAAAATAATTGCAATCTCTATTTTCTGCTGAACAGATTTTCTGGAGGATCAATCCTCCGACTAATTACAAGTTCTTAAGTGACCTGTATAACCCTTTTGTTTTTTGTAGTTGGGCATCACAGTTTTCTGCAGGTGGCTAAGTCTTTCACACTAAAAACTACATCATTGCAACATGTGTACAGTATCTTCTTACTCCATTGTATGCAACATCTTTTTGGTATGCAAATAGGAATTTTTTTACTTGTGCAAACCTGGGTATTTAAGAGCTAGTAGTCTATCTGTTTTTTTAGTCCATGACACTTGTTTTCCGTAGGCATCTTTCTTTGTTTAAACATACCATCAATTAGCAGTTACGTCTCTATTGTAGCCATTCACTTTCTTTTGCTGGGTCATTGTCATTATATCATGCATTAAAATTAATGGGGCCATTCCTTTTTCTTGTTCAACATATTCACTCCCTCAATTGGCTTGCTTTTCCATTTATTTAAATGCAGATACCATGCTCTGCTTTGGTGGTAAATGTCCCTATTCCTCTGTTCAATCATCCTCTGCTTTTATTAGACAAACTTTGCAGACTAGAGAGAGTTTATAGTGAAGTGTTTCTATGATAATTCATAACTTAGTAATTGATGTGTTGGGTTAGCCTTATCTCCTCTATAAAATGTCATCACTGCCCTGATACCATGACCTCTTTGTATAATGTTTTATGTACTCGGTTTGAAAGACAACATATGAATGGTTATTCCAGTTCACATATTATTATCATCTACACCAATTTTTTGTTGATATTCAAGTATCTGAAGTTCACCTGACTAATCTGAGAGTAGACGATCTGAAAGAAGAATTTAGGAAACTCCTATTTTCAGTTTCTGCCTCGAAAAAATTGTTTTTTTTATAAATCATCTGCTGAGATTCTTAATTATAACATCCTAAATGCATCCTCTAATATGATACTTCAAAGTTGATTCAGTTGGATTCTTATAAACGCAAACATCTCAAATATCATACTTTCTCTCCGACATTTGAATTTTACATGCAGCTACAAACTCGCTACCTAAATAAACTCAACTGGTTTCTGTCATTGACTGTTTCTCTACCTTGCGTGATGGTGTTTTAGCTTGGTGAGCTCCTTCCTCCTCTTCCTTGCTTCTGCTGCAGCTGCTTTATGAAGGACTTTATCAGGGGTGCCAGGATCCTGATACAGTTCGTCCTCAGCCGATGCCAGTTTCACCTGCAAATCGCCTCTTGGTTCCTTCTCATTCTCTGCCGCCGACTGAAGCAATGGACTGAACCAAGCACAAGCTGGCACATAAAGCGGCCTCACAGATCCAGCTGCGGCTTGTTGATCTACGAATGAAATGATGGGGTTGTAGGGTTCCACCTCTGTGGCGGCGCTGTTTATGTCAATTTCACCTCTCGCAGTGTTTGCGATCTACACAAGGAGGAAAAGCATCTTCACTATATGTATGGTTCAAACCTCAAATGTTCATCCCGAGAGTGTGGAGAGGCCAGACCTGCTCTTTTAGCAGTGCATTTGTGTCCTTGAGTGAAAGATACTCTTGCGTTGCCAATTCCTTTTCCTACAACCAATTCCAATGATCAATCAGAAAAATTAGCAGAAACCAACTTTTCAACGTCTGCAATTTGGTAAATGTCTTACCAACTTTATGCTATCGTTTTCCAGTCGTAAATAAGCCACCTTCTTGGTGAGCTCATCTCGGAGGGCTTGACGCCGGCGAATGGTCTGCCTCGCCGACTCCCTGTTAGCCAACACCCTGCGCATTCTCCTCTCTTCCTTCTCTGCCTGACCTCGCCAATCGAAATATATGACATACTCCATAAAAAGCATCTTGATTGTAAAGATGAAGTTAGTCATCACCTCTGTCATGCTTTGCCTAGTTCCTCTTTTGGTAGATGGCCTGAGGCTACTCGAGCCGGCCATTTCAGCGGCGGCAGAAGAACAGATACCCTGCAGGAGTACAAAATATCCAAGTTGAGAACGATTTAAGCTGGAAAGAAAGAGAAGTTTAAGAGATTGATGATCTTGCTTGCATACTGCTTGAGTGGGGTTGTCCTGAGCAGGGGAGCTGGTCGCGACCGCAGCCGCCTGGCCGGCCAGGTTCGCCAGGGCCACGGCGGCGTCCAGCTCCATCTCCACCATGCCGTAGCCGGACGGGGACGACGAAGGCGGAGGAGACGCGCAGGAGCTGGAAGTGGAATCCATGATTCCACTGAGAGGTGAGGTGAACTTGGCGGCCGTCGGGAATTTATGCGATCGGCGTTCTGCTTTCTTACTCCGTTCGCGGTTGGCCACCTCGGAGGAAGCCGAAAAGGGGGCAAGCACCTGCGGCGGCGACGCGTGGGGGATCGAGAGCGTCCGACCCAGCGCCTTGATGGGCCACCGATGGCCGCCAGGAAGAAGAACGTGGATTGCCCCTCCGGACACGTGGAGAGTGGAGAGTGACCGTGGGTTTCCATGCTGGCGTGGGTCAATCTGGAGCTACCACACGCTCATTATTATCCCTTTTTAAATTTCACTATTTTAATCTCTCTTTTTTTGGAAAAATAAAATACACTATTTTCCAGAACAAAATATTTATTTATTTATTTATCTATTGAGAGAGTGCGAAAATGCAAAAAATAATTCCATTCAGGTTTTAAAAATAAATATAATTTTATTATAATATGAATATGAATACTCAAATATTCCTGTCAACTGTGTGATGTGATTGAGTGGAGTCGTGAAAATGAAATGGTAGAAGAGGGTGATAGGGATCACGGGCCGACTACGAAGTAAAAAAGTGGGCAAAAGTTAAAAAAAAACAAAGGATTATCTTTTTTATTAGAATCATTAAAAATAAAAATATTTATTTATTTATTATTAAAACAATATTTTATTTTCAATAATATTATTGCACAGTAGTTAAAATATATCAAACTACTTTCAACTCCCAAATTAAAATACGTGAGAGACTATAATTGTGATCTTAAAGCTAAGTAGGAAACTCATCTATGATGTTTATAATTACATTTTTATAACTATATATTTATTAAGGTAAAATTGTTAGATTTTATCTCGTTATTTGGTAGGATAATAAGTTATTTTGTAGAGTGATCATCTAATTAATTATAATTGCGAATTTGTATTATTATATATGAATTTACATATATAATAATTCGTTCCATTATTATTGAGATGAATTAGTTCCATGGAAATGGTGTTCTCGATAAACCAAACAGATCTGAACAAAGAAGAAGATAAAGAAGGGGGTGAGTTTTGAATTGCTCAAATTAATTATCTGGGAAACCACAATTTTAATTTTCTCCATTCCAATTAACTCATCCTCCATCAATGCAGAGCTAGCTTTAATTTAAATCTTTCTTCCCTTTCCTTAACCTCGATCGATGATCTAATTAGAATTATATATATATCAACCCATCTGCTTTAATTAATTCCTTTAAATTGCTTAACTTCTACCCAATATATTCCACCATTAATCCCTGCAATTAATCACTTTTGAAGACGTAATGACTGTCACATGGTGATCCTTAATTGCTCCTCCTAGCTAGCTAGCTTATATTAACAATATAATTAATTAATATAATCCACTATATAATTAACCATATTAATTTAATTCATCATTACTCTAATCATGCACGCTAGCTAGCGCTATCATGAGGAATGGTGGGAGAAGTTTAAGGAGAGCAATGCAAAGTTGAACTCGATCGCTGCAGTACTGCTTAATTTGTTTAATTTAATGGCTAATTAAGAAAGGCACTAATCCTCCATTAGTCCCTAAGAAATTAATACATAATTACAGATTTATATATAATCATGCATGCATGGGAAAATCTAACCTGTTGACTTGGAGATCGATGCTCGAGAGAACAAGGTCAACGCACCTTTGTGCCTCGATCGATCGAGCATGGTGCATGCATCGATCGATCGATCAGAAAGATTGGATTTTAGTTGGAAGAGTTGCACCCACGCGCCCCAAAGTCCAAACAATTAGTGAAGTAATTAATGAATTAATTAACTAATGCTTATCATAATATTATTCACAGATCCATTCCTTGTCATTTATTTATTAGTTTATTATTAATTATTTTTATTTATCGATGAGGATAATTATTTCGAGTGCGATAAAGCTAGCTAGTACGTAGCCATGATAGTTTCGATTTATGACTCGATAAATAAAATAAGAAAGAATTAAAATAAAATTAATTAGTTAACGCGTTTATGAATTATGATGAAGATTCCAAAAATCTACTGAAATCAAAAGTCAACCGCACGCTCACAAAGAGAGAGAGAGAAAGTCAACGGATGTTTCATTCCTACACCACTAATTTTTAATTCCTATTACTTCATTTTTTTTTGAATCCAACAAAAAAAATTAAATATCAAAATTGAATGCTTTTGCACGTTAATTAATCTTTTTAATTGTTTTGTCGAATCCGTTTTTGGTTTTTTCCCACCGGTTGACCTCCACTAGTGCTCCATTTTCTCCTCTATTATTAAAATCCTTCGTTCCCAGCACCTTCATGTTTCCTATATATGTCGAGGCTTCCGGTGGGGTTGTTGGTCAAAATTAAGCAGCTCCGGTGGTGCTCCGGTCATCTCCCTCCACCGTTATTTCAGTTGATCTGGGCTAAAAGAAGGTGTTTTTTTTGTTGTTTGGTTTGGTTTATTGATGTTTTTGTGAATTGCGATTATTGATCAGTCGAGGATTCTTAGTGCGACGGCGAGATGAGCCGCAACCGGAGAGGGCAGAAGCTGGACCTGAAGCTGAACCTGTCGCTGGCGCCGACGGCGCCGCGCGGGGAAGCGTCGAGGAGGAGGGGGGCGGCGGCGGAGAAGGAGGAGGCCTCTTCGCCGAGCTCGTGCCTGTCGTCGGAGGCGGAGCAGGGGAGTCCGGGGGAGGCGGCGTCGATGGTGGTGGGCGGGTGCCCGCGCTGCCTCATGTACGTGATGCTCTCCGCCGCCGACCTCCGGTGCCCCAAGTGCGGCACCGCCGTTCTCTTCGACTTCTGCGCCGGCGCCGCCTCCGCTAAGAGCTGCAACAAGCGCAGGGCATGAAGTGGACCTGATAATGTTAGCTAAACTGTAACACCTCGTTTCAATTATAGTTTTTCTTTTATTACAAATTTTTTTGTTTGAATTTTCTTGCTCATTGTTCTTTCCCTCTCTTTAAAACCCCCCTAAAAATGAATCTTCATCATCTTCTTCTAACTTGATCGATCGATTGGCACGAGCATTGGGCAATCAGAATCATGGAAAAAAGAAAAAGAAAACACTGAACTGAGCATTCTGTTCAGAAAAGAACCAACAACAGAAAAGGCAAATGAAATCCAATATTGGTTTTGAAAACATGCATGAATGATCTTGCTTCTTTTTTCTTCCTGCAAAACACTTTCAGATGTACAAAACACCAATAGTTGCGATGTGTTTATGCCTGACCTAGTGTCATTAAAGTAGATATGGTTGACAAAGTATACACAAGCATTAAACTTTGTTTGCATTACAAAAGTCATGCTCTTATCCTCTCACTGTGCTATGTCAACTTTACATGGTCAGATTGTGACTGACCATTCGAGTTATCAGTGGCTAATTATTTGATTACTTTCTTAGCCAAGCAGCTAATCGAAATGAGCAAAAATATTTCTGCAACAGTGTGTTTTTCAGTGGTCAGTAGATGCTTGGAATCACAACCACTTTTGAATGTTTGTCAAAGGTCTGGCTTCCAAAACTGCACTTTGAGTTGCAGATGTGCTTTTGCCTAATCTGTTTCTATGAAGGGCACTTTATACATGTATTATGAATCCCTTGGTGAACTATCTTCATGTCTTTATAGGTATAACACACCACTGATCAAGAGAAGGAAGCGAGCAGAGTTTAGGAGGTGCCAGAGTTTCAATCTGAATTTGGTTTCATTGTTTTTTTGGTTCTTTGTAAACCAAACCCAATTGAAAACTAAAGTTTGTTTAAAGAAAAAAACTGAATTTTTTTTCCTCTACTTTCCATTTAGACATACTATTTGGGAAGAACCAAACAACAAACAAATCCCCAATGACTTATCTCGCCATTATTGTACTCATTATGATTTGACATGACCTGTCCAAACATTTTGTTGTGTTATAAGACTCGTATGTTGATCATTCAACAACGTTGAGAAACCCAAAGGCAATCTCTTTTTTTCCACTTGTTCCATAAGTTTCAAGCTATGCAATTGTGAGGCATTTAATGTTAACACCAAGAATTTGATTCCAAAATAAAACAAAAAACAAGTGCAGAAAATGAATTTAAAATCCTACTCTTTCTCTCCACATGATCGAGGATGATCCTGATAAAATTAAATATGCTCGGAACCTAAAATCTTCCAAGAAGGTTCCTGCACCCTCACCCAATGCCACACAGAATCAAAGCTTAGTTGTCCCATCCATGGAGTTCTAGTTTTTCATCATCTGTCCCCTCTGAGCACAGGGCACCATTTATGATTGATTCAATCGTGTATGTACATATATAATTAAAAATGAGGAGAAAACAAAATAGATTAGGTGAAGGACTTGTTGTTTTCAGCAGGACAGTCACAGGGAGCATGGATGATCATGTATGTGATTCATGGTAAACATGCTACTGTTTTACAACTAAACTGGTTGAAAATGGGCAATGAAATGAGGAGAGATTTCTTGTAGAACAATAATAACAACAAGACTGACTTCGATTAGAAAAAGCTAGTCTAACGTAATACCTGGATTTTGCAGGCAAGTCAAGGGTCCTTCTTTACATCTGCCTTAACTGCTATCTTGGCTGCTTCTACATCTTGGGAATGCTCCTGCTATGCAATTGACTAGACAAACGCCCAAAGAATGCAGCACTGTTGGTCCAATGAACATCAGCCCTACTCCAAGCGAGCATGATTAAAGAAAGATGCAAATTCCTTTCTAAGTGGAATTAGTTTAAGAGCTCTAATTTTCTTCAGAAATAAAGAATGGAACTTGAGATATGCAGAACAAAGGTGAAAGGCCTGTGGCAATCACGCATGATTTTAGCAGGGAATCCTGCACAAGGCAACAGGGGAGGGGAGGGGAGTGGGGAGGGCACTATTCTCATTGATTAGTTATTACACCCACATAAGGCCAATCTAGCTAGAACATTACAATAGTTTAGTCTAACAATTTTTTTTGCTTTTCAAATTCTTCCCCCCTAGAATTCAATGTTGTTAACTTCATTGATACACTGTGAAGAGAGGCATGATGTGACATGTACCTTGAATTCGCTGTGGTCTCAGGACTAGACCCACAAACTGTGAAGGTGGAGCATGAATGGCAGTGAGTGAATCAATAAATTTGGTATCGTGCCTCACCCTTCCTCCATTAATGCAGGGGAAATTGGGTGAACAACAACACTCGCTGTTTTATTCCCTCCATCTTTTGCCAAGCTCCAAGCAAGACAAAGATTGATTTCCCTAGAAAAGTTGACTGTAAATCCAGCAATACAACTTGTTTTGGCTTTCTTTCGTTGCTCATCATTTATGAAACTGACATGATTTCTTACAGTGAGAAGGACATTAGTCATTAGTGCGATCAGTGGAAGACTAATGATTTGTCTGATGGGCATCGTTAATGTTCTCACCGAACGCATGGACTTGTAAACGAAGATTAAATAGATTCTTAAGGTTGATTGAAAAGGACCTATTCAATGTCTTATTTAATACTCAACACCGTCTCTCTCGCCTCCTTCATCGACATGCATGTTTATGATAAGTTTTAAAAGCGAAGGAGCTCAAGTTTCCTCGACCTCCATTAATGAGAGCTTGACTCCCGCCTCGAGAGCCTAATGGGGAAGAAGCTAGGCTTGGGGTCGCTCTTCTTCAAGCTCAGGGACTCGCCCAGGCCCCCTGCTGGCCTCTCTCCTCCCTCTCCTTGGCATTTTTGTAAACACCCAAAGACGATCTCCTTCCGCGACGCCGGCGCCGGCGACGGGGTGTTCAAGACGGTGAACTCGGTGTACCTCGAATCCAACGACTCCTGCTTCACGTCCGACCACGAGCGGAGCGTGTCCACGGCGTCGTCTGACTCCGCCGGCGGTGAGTCGTCGGAGACGGTGGTTCGGCGGCGGCGGTCGGACCGGCTCTTCTTCGACCGGAGCGGCAGCACGAGGTCGATCATGGAGGAGGCCAAGGAGGAGGCAGAGGCCGCGGCGGCCGAGGCGCCGTTCGAGGACAGCGTGGCGCTGGCGGTGGATTCGGAGGATCCGTACGGAGACTTCCGGCGGTCGATGGAGGAGATGGTGTCGGCGCACGGCCTCGGCCGAGACTGGGAGCAGCTGGAGGAGCTGCTGGTGTGGTACCTGAGGCTGAACGGGAAGGAGACGCATAGACTCATAGTGGGAGCCTTTGTGGACTTGCTCGTAGCCATCAGCGCTTCCTCCTCCTCCACTTCTTCCTCCTCCTCCTCTTCTTCTTCCAGTTCTTTCAAGATTGAAGGAATAACAGAGGAGGAAACCAACGAGCCAAGTTCTTCATCATCATATCCTTAACTCCACAAAATCCATCACACTGTACATTTGCTAGATTTTTCTCATTAACTAAGCCCATATTTTTGATCGGAGAAGACAACTAAGCGCGCTCGTATCCAATTATAGCAGTAGCCAGTAGATGCAATTGACACCACTGGTTCCACCAGATCATGAGAATCCTTGCACTTCTCTCATGCAACTACTGTAATAGGAGATTGCTTTGGTGTTCTTGGTGCCAGATTTTGCAGGTCACAAGTATTTATCATAATTTTCATAAAACAAAGTCATAATGAAATGCTAGCTATTAATTTCCTGTTGCTCTGTCTCTGCGTGTTATACTTTGCAGGTGTGAATTAAGTTTCTGATTCACAAATTGAAGCTTTGCAGTGTCAGAAACTACACTGTGTACCAGTTCTCTGCTGCAAAATCAAACTGAAATCATGGCAAAGCCATGGAAAGTGCCCTGTTTGAGTGCAAAATCACATTTCAAAAATATAAATCTACTTAACACCATTGTGCAAAGAATCTCGTTATATTTATTAAATGTATGCTTTAGAACTGAATAAATGTAGATCAACATGGTTGAATTTAATTTGTTTGAGCTGTCCATGAAATATTAAAAGGTATAGCAAATGGAGCTTTCCCTTGGTCATAATTAATATTGCCCTGCCCTCGCACATGGATCCATACAATTATTTAGAGATTATCCAAATATAAAACTAAAGATTCTTGTCTCTAGTTTCAACGTGAGAAGCTTCTAAATCTTGCATTAGATTCAACGTTTGCTTGTGATGCATGCAAGGGGAGTTAGTCTTTCGCATTCAATTAATGTAACACGGCTCGAGACGAAAGCCAGCTGTGAGATGGCTACTTCAAAGAAAAAATTCATCTAACTTTTAAGACCCTACCTAATTCGTCTGAATCACTCTCCTGCTCGCTTAGATTATCACAAAGATCCTCTAAAAACATTGTAGTTCCATACTTGTTTTCCATGTTTTCATGATCAAATGCTTCGTTGAGGTATACACAACACTAAAATATTCGTGATGTAGAAAACAATCTTAAGAGCCTGGATTTTAGGGAAGTTACCGGTGCTCTTTTTGTTTAAATTTATTATTTATCGTTAAACCCAAGCAAAGCAGCACTGAGAAAAATCAAACAGGTTGAACGATGAAGCTCACAGGTTTCCAGGCGAGCCCAAGGGTAATTAAAGGCGGCCATTAATGGCGACTGCCATGGCCATTGGTTTCATGCTCTAGTGGTGCCCGTCTCCGTCAGCCATGGGATCAGTGACCACCACCACCACCACCGGCGGACACGGACCTGCGCCCTGCCGCTGTCCCTCGTGACTTTGCTCTTCATGAGGGTTGCACAACATTAATTGGGGATCAGTAAGTCCTCCTCTAATGTATCTTTCATCTCCCATACTCATTATTATATTGTTGTACCTGTCGCTTATTTCAAAGGAGTATGATCGAGCGATCTTACCTAAATATTTGTTTAGTGAAAGAGATTGTTGCAAGCGATAGTGACAGAGGAAGTTTGCATAAAACAAACAATAGATTTCTCATTAAGTTGAAGAACTTGCACATTTTTAACACCTAAATTAATTCCTACCATTAGAGAAGAACAGACAATTAAAAGGCAGTCAGTCCATTACACTGAAGAGAAGATATTACTAGTAATGGTGGGATTGAGATCCTATCACCACCCGGTGTAGTCACCGACAGGGCGCGCTTACACGTGGCACTAGGTGGGGTCAGGATCTCAACTTTTTTTCGGGTCGCGTGCGGGCTTGAGTGCTTGCGGTCAGCGTCAGTGGCGGCGTGGGCGAGTCGCGAAGGTGGAGGCGGGTGGCGGCGGGGGCGAGGCGGCGGCGAAGACGCCGTTCCAGATCTCGGCGAAGGCACGGAAGATGAGGTGGTGGTGGCAGGCGGCGTTGAGGGCGAGGAAGCGGTGGAGGAGTTCGCGGAGGTCGTCCCACGCGTAGATCTCCATCTCTACGATCATCTGCAGCATCGAGTCACGGAAGTCCAGGTACGGATCCGAGGAATCCTTCACCACCGCCGTACTCCCCTCCGCCACCCCGTTCCTTGCCGCCACGCGCTTCCCCTTCTTCTTGCTCTTCCCTGTCGCCGCCGAGCGGAACGGCGGAGAAGGGGAGGAAGCGAAGTCGCCGTAGCGGGAGGGGGAGGAGGAAATAGCAGTCGCCGTGGTGGTCATCGTGGTAGTAGTGGCGTTGGTAGTGGACGTTAGCGTTTCAGAAAGTGAAGTAGTAGTGTACGGGGAAAGCAGGCTAGGGCTCTTACTGGACTTGGATTTCGTCGACGAGTAGAAGAAAGATAGCAGCTTTGGCCGCCGGCAGCTGCACCCGACGTCGACCACCACCGGATGACGGAGCACGAACCTCCTCCGCGCAGAAGACATGGAGAAACTAAAAAAAGGAGTGATTTTTAGGCTTTGCAGATCGAAACTTTTCAAGAGAAGCAAAATAAAGCTTTTTTGACTCCGAAACCCCTACAGAAGCAATGGGAATGGAGGAACACAAGCTTTTGGAATGGGAGAGGCACGCTTCAAAGGAAGGGGATAAAGATAATGAAATGCTCCACCTGCATTGAAAGGTGTGACAAGTGAGATATCCTTCATTGTCTTTGAAGCAGAGAAAGTTGGCATGTGAAGTGTGAACCACTCTCTCTCTCTCTCTCTCTGCTTTGCCTTAGTATTTTTACTGCCACGCTGCAGGAGTGCCATCATAGCAAAGCTAAGCCATGGATGGAAAGCAAGGAGCGTGTGATACAGACACTGATGGAAGATGGAGGAGAACCTGGGGCAGAGCCCATGCACTGCACGTGATGGATATAGTTGGGCCTGAAGTGTATAGTTGGGCCTGACTGGCTACCAGTGCCAAGTGTAGTAAGTCGACCTAACAAAAGGAAATTTTATTGATATTTATTGGATTTGGTACTTAATTTGGAAAGGAAGAAGTTATGGGTATTTTAAATTTTATTATAAAATTCTTTTTCTAAATATGTTTAGTAAAAGAATTTTAGACTTTTTTAATATATTTTTTTAATGCCATGTCAC
This sequence comes from Curcuma longa, assembly GCF_044706935.1. Taxonomy (NCBI): domain Eukaryota; kingdom Viridiplantae; phylum Streptophyta; class Magnoliopsida; order Zingiberales; family Zingiberaceae; genus Curcuma; species Curcuma longa. The sequence continues at coordinate 8,014,698 of NC_133867.1, read as the reverse complement.
TCCCTCCGATTCCGCCACCAACGGCCACTTCACCGGTCGAGTAGGTGATCCAACCACCGTTTCATCGCTCCCCTCTTCGCTCCGCCACGCCGTACCGGCGCCAGCCGGTCCCCCTCCCCATTCTGCATTTAAACGTTTCCCCAACGCCTCTCGCCTTTTGGTTTTATCGGTCTCTTCTTCTTCTCGACGCTCATCGTCTCTCACGGCGGCCATGAAGGGCCGCCTCACCAAGCTCGGCTTCGCCCTGATCCTCATCCTGTCGCTCTTCCTCCTCGGACTCACCGCCGAGCTCCTCTACCTCCTCTTCCGCCGGCGGAGACGACACCCCGACTCCGCCGATCCCGAGCGCGCCGCCGTCTCCTCCGCGGGACCCGCACCCAGGGCGCTTCTCTTCCACGCGCTCTGCCTCGACTCCAAGCGCCGGTCCCGCGTCGAGCCTGCCTCTGCGGTGGACCCTTCTCGCGCGACGGCTAGTAAAGCGGAGCCGAAGGAGGAGGATGAGGAAGAGCGCGACGACCTGGCTCGGTGGTCCGCCGTGTGCTTGGGCCCCTCGAGGGCTCTCTACACCATCAAGGAAGAGGAGCCCCAGGAGGAGGAGGAGGAGGAGGGCGGAGACGACGAAGCGCAGGAGACGACGCCATTCGAGACGCCGTGCGCGTCGCTGCGGTTCGAATCGCCGGCGCCGGCGCCGTCGTCTCCGCCTGAAACGGCGGAGGCCGTAGATCCCGCGCCGGGCGGGGCCCACCGGAAGTTAGAGCTCACATGAGTCGCATAGCGTCGAATGTACGCACGCCCGTACCAACAAACATTTATGAGGAGCTACCGTTTTCTGTGATTTTTTTTTTTGTTTTGCCAAAACATGTTTGTTTTTTAATTTGCCAGATAAAAAAAAGACATGTTTCTAATTTTATCTCCTCAAAAAAAAAAAAAAAAGAAAAGGGAAGCAAAATCTTTGAAGCTCTTCTCCATTCTGCTTTGCAGTGGCACTATGATTCCAACAAGCTTCTCTCCAGTCGTCACTTTTGCTTTCCAAGTTTTTCATGAGTTTGTCTGCTTCTTTTACAGTTCACCCTTTGCCTTTAGTTCGAATGAGCTCCTTCCCTCTTCTTTACTAGCTCGGACTTCGCCACCGCAGCCATCCAAGCAGCTGCCTGAAATGGCATTTCTTGGTTCAGCAATCCAACAAGAAAAGAAAGCTTCAGATTGTAACACTGTTCTGCACCAACCATGAACCATGAATACCTACAACCCAAATATGTAGTACTTGGTTGGCACCACCAACCATGACTGGTAAATATACTGACGATCGATCGCTTGGGCAATCCAATCAGAGGCCTTTTCCCAGAGAATTTGTCCTACTGCTAATTATATTTCCTATCGTTCTGAGGACCTCAAAAGCTCAGGCCATGTCTTTTGGGAGGAAAAGTGATACAGACAAACATGTGCCTGCATTGATGTTCTGGTGCTGCTGTTGAGCTAGCCATTAAGGTACGTACGTAGCGGCCAGACATCTGACCACCCCACGGCCTTCATCAATGCCACCTTTCATCCTTCATCCTTCATCCTTCATCCTTCCCCTGGGCAACTTGTGTGGTGTCGTCTTTTTGTTTTTTCCATTAATGAAGAGGAGGAGTGCAGTGCAGTGCTGTGCAGTGCAGAGTTTTAAGATCTGAAATAAAACCAGGAGGGGCGGCAATTTAATGAACCGCACAGTCAGGCAGGCGTTTTATGTTTATCAAAACTCATAATTATTTTTTATTATGCCCTTCTTTTATCAATAGGCATACTGTCTCTTATTATGATCTGGTAGGGCCTTTATAGCTGCTCTTAAAATATCTTAAAGTTATGACAATTTTAAAAATCAATAACTCTCTATTTAAGCTTTGAAATCCAAGGATAAAATTCGTATCTAAGCATCTCAAAGATATTTCAAACTATCTTTTGTTAGATATGAAATGACAAAGTGAATACAAGTTATCTCACATCAAAGTAAGATGACTACTAAAATATTGGTTTCAGGGTCTTCCATCAGCATAGGAATCTTTCAAGAACAATTATCCATATATATTTTACGTAAAAATTTTCTTTATTCAGTGTGCGAATTTACTCCTAGTTATATTTTAATGTAACTGGCTTGAAGTGTAATCTTCTATGTCTAACATCTTGTCTGGAGCTTTGAATCATATACTTTCGTTAAAATCTATTCCCACAGAATGTGTTTTCCACTGAGAGAGGAATATTTTGTGATATGTTTCGCTTTTTTTTTAGACACTGTTTTCTGATTATGATAGCTCTTTGAATAAGGCAGTCCTTTTGGTATTGCATAAATGAAAAGTGAAAGCATCTGGAAAGGATTCCTCATGTTTGGTAAGTGATGGAATACTTGACTGAGTGAGTGTTCATCTATCTTTGCTAGAATATCGATCAACTATTCATGGATTTGAGTGTTCATCTGGAAAGAATTCCTCATGTTGTCGGTTCGACCGTTATAATTTAAACCCTCATCATCTCCATTTATCACTCCCTAAGCTCCTCTCTCTTAGGGTCTTTAGCTCAAAGGCTCGCAGCTATGAGCGAGAAGAAACCTTATTTTGTAGCCGTCTTCATACAATTGACATACACTGGCTACTTCGTGACATCAAAAGCTGCCTTCGACAAAGGATTGAGCACATTCGTCTTCATCTTCTACAGGCATATTGCTGCTTCTCTGCTACTTGCATCACTTGCTGCCATTTTCCAGAGGTACTCCTCGCAATCCAAATGCTCTGTTTATCCTAAAGTAAAGGATTAGTTCTTAGTTGTTGTTCATCGTTTGATATCTGATCGCAGAAAGAGTTCTACTCCTCTGACGTTCACAATATCCCTGAAACTGTTCCTGCATGCAATAATTGGGCAAGTTCTTTGGTATCAGGTCAGTTTGAGTGGTCTGAGACTGTTGGCTAATGGTGGACAACTTGTTGGCTTTTCAGGATTCCTTTGAGCTTGAATTTGTATAACACGGGCTTGAAGTATACTTCGGCTTCAGTTGCTGCAGCAATTACAAATTGCAATCCAGTGTTCACCTTATTCATTGCAGTGCTCTTCCGGTTTAATTTGCGGCTTCTCTTCTACTACTACTACTAATGTTTCTTCCTTACCAGTTTTTTGTTTACATTCCAGGAGAGAGATTTTTATGACGAAGAGGGTCGCAGGAATCAGCAAGGTTCTTGGAATAACACTCTGTTTAATTGGAGTTTTGATCGTTGCTCTCTACAAAGGTCCTCACTGGAGCCTCCATCGCCACCCAAGACACAGAAACCAGGAGCCTGTCCTCCTCCCTGATAAACGTTGGATCGAAGGCACCCTCTTAATGATCACTTCCGGCATGGCCACGTCTCTGTGGCTAGTTCTACAGGTGATCCAAATCCAATTAATGCCTCGACCACTGAGCAAAAATATGGCACTCGTTAAATGACCATCATGTTTTACAGGGATTTCTGTTGAAGGAGTACCCCCCAAAGCTTCTCTTCACAACACTCGAGTGCCTCTTTGGCACATTGCAGTCCCTGTTCGTGGCGTTGGTGTTTGAGAGAGATAGTTCCAAGTGGAAACTACACTTAGATATGGGTTTGCTAGCCATCTTGTACTGTGTAGGTTCCAGGTCCCTTATTTCCACTCTATCGAAAGAGAAACGAGTATTCATCAAATTTGTCAGTGCATTGCAGGGACTGGTCGTCACTGGGGTTGCCTTCTACTTACAAACTTGGTGTCTAGAGAAGAAGGGACCTGTTTTCTTGTCCATCTTCACACCTCTCAGTCTCGTTTTCACTTTGATCGTCTCAACTATTTTAGCAGGAGAGATGGTTCATTTAGGAAGGTAGAGAGGAGTCACCTAGTTAGGTTCCATATTTCAAGCTGATTAATTGACTGTTAATGCTTTAAATTTCAGCATATTAGGTGCAGTTCTAATGGCTGGAGGCCTTTATGGTGTGCTATGGGGAAAGAGTATGGAAAGCTTACCTGGCGAGGTCACAATTGAAGATGGAAAATCATGTATGCAAGAGAAGGAAGTAACATGAACAGCTCAAACAACCTACTACTGCATATAGGAACTTGTGATGAAGCAGGCATTCCCTTAAGATTGTCCCAATGGTATTTCATGCTGAAATCCATTTGAACAAAAAGTAGTATATGGAACTAAAAATAGCTGATTACAGTGATGATTTGAGAAAGAGAAGTGATTTGGGTGAAGTTTTTTCTTTTTTTTTTCTTGCTCAAGAGCTCAAGGAATTGTTCTCTGCTTTTGCATAATAGAGAGAGAATGCAGATTAAACTGAGAATAGAGAATGCAATAAACAAGTGAATTAAATAAAAGAAGGGGCAGGAAACAATTAATGGTTCGTCAGCTGTCAGAAATGAAAATTTGAAATTTTATGCAGCATTGAACAAGCCATAAGATTTCTAGTGATTTTCAACAACAACAATGAAAGACTAGTAGGATTGACGTGACTTCAGTTATTCTCACTTCTTATAATCATCTTCTTCTTCCATCTTGTTTTCCTTTTGATCTTATTCATATCCTTCTTTCCTGCATTTGCTAGACAGTCTTTATAAATAATATCATTTATTTCGAATTGATTGCTTAACCAATTATTATTGTAAAAAAAGTATAATAATAAAACTAACAATGATGCGATAATGACAATAGAATAATACTTAAAATCTTTAAAGATCCGATGTCCATATTTCTATTGATTTTGACAAGCACACTAAGAACATAATCTCTATATTTTTCCTTCAATGTCAATATCAATATCTTTGTGGACTTTGACAATTAAGAAGATATGCTATAAGATCTATGACACCATAACCAACAATAACAGATTCAAAATATATGATAACTTTGTTTGAACCAAAATGAAAAGAGTAACCACAATCATCCAAAACAGATATTGAAATCAAATTTCTTCTCATAGAAGGTACACAAACAGTATCTTGCAAAACCAACTCATGTCCACCACTTAGTTTCAAAACAACTATTCCTATGTGCTCTACTTTGACACTCATTCCATTTCCAACTGCAACAGACACCTCCCCTTCATTTGGCCTTCTCCTGGTTTTGAGCTCCTGCACAGAATTTGCAATATGAATTGTTGTGCCAGAGTCTAACCACCAAGTATGAGAAGGTACATCTACAAGATTAGATTCAAAGCACACTAAAGCGAGACGAATACCTTGCTTTTGCTTCTGCTTCATCTCTAGCCACTTCTTAAACTTAAAACAGTCAGATTGTTTGTGCCCGAACACATCACAAAACTTGCAATTGCCATTAAATCTCTTTTTAACTCTAGATGGTTCACTATCTTCATGAACTACAGAAGGTCCTGATTTATCATTCCACTTTTTCTTGAATTGAGGCTTGTTACTCTTTCCCTTAGAATATTTCTTCTTTTTGTCATTACTCTTATGGGAAACCAACTGAACAACTTGAGCCTTACCCTTCCTCATATTTTGCTCCTCTTGATTAAGAATGGCTACAAGTTCATCAATAGTCCATTCCTCCTTTTGTGCATTATAAGAAGTTTTTAGAATATCAAATTCAGAAGGAAGAGAGTCCAATATTTGCCAGACCAAAAAATCACTTCCCAATTCCACTTTCATGGATTTCAACTTGTTGTACCAATTGGTGAGCTTCATAGCATGCTCACGAACACCCGACACACCATCATATCTAGTCTTTGTCAGTAATGAAAGATATGAAGCCTTTTCCGTCTTATCAAATTTCTTAAATTTCTTGCCCACAGACTCAAGAAACTCCTTAGCACTGTTCGTCTCAGGAACATTATCTTTGATGGTCTTATCCATAGTGAACTTCATGGTCATCAGACAGACTTTATTAGAATGAGCCCACTTTTCATGTTTTGTTATAACAGCAGCGGAAGATTCAGTTGTGTGAACATCAGGCTCATTCTCAGTAAGGGCAGCATCAACATTAGAAATGACAATGAATAACTTAACAGAGTCAACCCAGTCCTCATAATTGGTTCCATTCAGCTTTGGTAAAGAGTTCATACTCATAGGCAAAGCTGAAATTTAAACATTAATGGGAGATTATTGTCGAGCATATCCAACAAAAGAAATAGAACTTATGACCACAATAAAGTTATCTCATGCAAATGCAATCCCGCCGAAGGGTCCCGAATTACAATGCATAAATTAATTCTCTCATCACATAAAATAATTATATTCTTAAAGCTAATATCGAAAGGATACTGAAAACTTTAAAATATAATTACCAATCATTAGAACTATATCAATAAAGACAAACCGATAGGGTAAGTGCATTATTAAAATAATTCCTAATGTCACATTAATAATAATTTTCCAACAATAATATTTTATCATAATCCGTCTCGCGAAGGCGAGCTCACAACTATGAAAAAATATCAACAACAATACAAAATGGTCTTAAATTTAAAAGACCTCTGATATATAAATTTAAGATAATTTAAAATAACCGATATTTATGAATTCGTATAATCCATTAAAAATTTTTTAAATCAGATAAAATAATTTAATTTAATTGTAATTAATGTAATCACGATCTGAGATGAGATCGTGATTTCTAACTTCCCCAAAATCGTGCCCTAAGCACGCTTCAGCCAAAAAACGAAGATGATGATCGGCGCCGCACGATCCGCCGACCAGCCGCTCACCGCTCACCAGCAGCTCGCACAAGCGACGTCGATGTCATCCGCCTGCTTCACCTGCACTCTGGCCGCGCCCAGGATGAACCCGATGGCAAGTGGCACGATGGTTCCGAGGTTCCCCTTCTTGGGGTCGATCGCCGTGGCGTACACAGTGTACATCAGGCCGAAGGTCATCACCACGAGCCCGCCGGGTGTGGACGCGTCCTTGTACAGCTTCCCAAGGCGACATGTCTATCTCCGACTCTTTCGACGGAAAAAGATTCAACGGATCTCGGCGCGTGTTCTCCAAATCGCAAAAAAAATTAGGGAAAAAGATTGATTGAAGAGGAAAGAACTCATTGTCATATTAGAATTAATAAACCTGGCTCTGATACCAATTGATGATTTCTACAATATTTAATTTATGATATGACAAATGAGGAAAAACATGATAGACATAATTAGATGTTAGAAAAATACCTGGAGCAGAGGATGTCGATGAGTTCATCTTTGTTTCTGTGAGAGAAAACTAAACAATAGAGAAAAAATAGAGAGAAACTTCTCCTATCACCCAAGTAGACAAAAAAAATTCGTGAGACGTCTCAATGGGGCGACAATCCACATTTAAAAGGGTTAGGAGTAGGGGCCTCTGCAGAAATTAGGAAATAATGGGCCAAGCCTACCCATTATAGCTAAGCCCAATATCATCCTATTAATTATGCTAGTCCACATAAATTATCCAACAAAATGATCATGATCGAGCTTGGGCTTATGCGTTTTGATCGATTATTGAGGCTATCAATTTATGAATTATCTCTTCTTCATCAAAAAAATGAAATTCACCATCCTAGCGACCCCACACGATCAACCCCACGATCATTTATGAGGAGATAAATAAGAAAGTTACAGTTGATTACAACAAAGAAGGACATTGTTTCGACTTCATCGAGATTCGACCATTGTCCACTTCAGTAATTATGTTCTATCGTAACCAATTCAACTATGTCCCAAGGTTAATTTATGAATTATCTCATTTATTGAACAAGTTGTAATAGTTAATATTGGAGGATCAGATTAACAATGAATCAAAGGTGATATATTCAAAGTCATTGGACATGTTCCTACTTAGAGATAATTTATGTCTATCAAAGGTGGACACAATAACATTAGAGTATGGGGTTTTACGACATATTAAGTAGGCCTAATACTTGATTAGGTTAGACAGCCAGATAAGACCTTAGTTATGATTTAAAATTATTTGGAGTTGGCCGCCGATTATCTCGAATTGACTATTTGAGAAACTAAAGAAATAATAGATTTACTTATATTTGTAGTTGGAAAACTAAAGAAATAGGTGGGGTTGGAGTCCACCTTAGCCCAATGACGACTCCGCCCCTGCAGCTAGATTAAACATTTGCACAAGATGAATTAGGTTGAACTCTGATAAATGGGAATGCAAACTTTAGTTATTATATGAATTGTCCATGCAAATCTAAAATCAAAAGTGAAGATTCAATTCACCATCTAGATATTAAACAATAATGAATGAGTCACTGAAGGAATTTCTCTGTTAGTTATGATTGTTCAGGGTGCTCTACTTTCTTCACAAATATCTCTTCATAATTATTCTTGTGTTGTTCATAAATAGATTTTATTTTTGTACTTAGATGTGAACATTCGATCAAACCAAAATTAATAAAATTAAATTTATCATTTTAAAAAAATCTTAATATATTTTTAAAATTTTTATTTATTAAAAAATCAATTTAATTGATATTTAAAATTTATAATCAAAATTGAATCGATTTAATAAAAATAACTGATATTTAAAAAAATATTTCTACATAAAATAAATTAAAAATTTTAATTAGTTCATTTCGAATATTAATGGAATTAAAATTTTACTCACCCCTACTTAGTGTTGCCAAACTAGTTAACTCGCGGATGGGTCGACTAATCAAATGTCATATGGTAGGGTGAGACGGGCCAGTCTACCATCTTGGCAAGTTAAAAATTCTCTAATCTAATCAAATCCAAGACGGGTTGCAGGTGGCGGGCCTGTCCATTAACTCGTCAAAAAAATAAAAAAAATATATAAAAAATATTAAAAATTTTAAATTTGAATCATAGATTAGGTGGATCAAATCCTAATACTCATTAAATTTTAAAAGAATTTTTTCAACCCACGAGCCAACCCAAGCCCACAAACCCATTGAGTTTTCCACTTTAGTATTAAATTTTAAAAGAATTTTTTTTTCAACTCATGGACCAACCCAAGCCCACCACTTTCTAACCTATACATTGGTTGCATGCCTTGGTTGGTTGACCAGTCTAGACCCTTCTTAAAATGAGTTGATAAAATTTAACCCAACTCACTTAAATTATTTGACGAAGTGGGCCAACACGACATGCCTAATCTAAATTAATGACACTACCCCTATTTTATCTTTGAGCGGTATATCATGTACTTGTGTTTTTGAGCAAACTAGGTAGTTTTTTAAAGGGCACGTAGCTAAAAATTATTAGGACTTTACGAGCTAAAAGTGGGGCTGAATAGCTCAAATCACTTCGTCTATCAAATTTGACAGCGGAAACTTAAAGCGAAGACACACCATAACACACACACAAGCTAACATGTTGATTTCATTTGGTATCCACCTCCTTAAGGTGACTAATCTAAAATTCTACTCCTATCTCTCTATTTCCACTAAACCTTCTTCTTCTCTGTCAAAATTGCTTAGAGTTCTTGCCGCATATGTCTAAATTACTTAGAGTTCTTGCCTATATTATTTTCTACCTTCTTATCCTTAGGTAAGGTTGCTCTAGCATGATGTGAACTAATACTTTCCTTAGATCTATTGCATTCTTATTTTTATAATAATTGACACTAAGATGATAAAATCTATTTCTAACATATTCGTTATCATGATACAAGGAAAACGCATGATGAAATAATACGTTAGGTTTGCTCTTAGAAGCTTCCCCTTGATTTGAGTTTCCTCGTTGGTCCTTACTTTAGTGCCTCCCCCTTGGACATTGATTTTGATGGTGCACTCGTTGATTGCATGAGAGACACACAATGTGCTCCTTGCCTTTGTGTGTCAAGGTATCGACCTCCTTTTGCTTCTCCTTTGCCATTTGTGTCACTTGAACCTTCTTCTTTATCAATTTGGGACACTTGCTCTTTCCTTTTTGCCTATACTCAAAACATATTACATGCTCTTTATTTTTGATAGTTGAAATTGTTATACATTCTTTAATCGTAGGAGTTGTATGTGCTTCATCTTCATTGACTGCGTATGTTGAGGGTTCATCTTGTTTTGATGTTATTGATTTATCCTCCCCCTAACTCTTGAGGTGGATGCTTCTTCAAGTTCATTCTCCGTATCGAAAATTGAGTGCCTTTTGATTCCAAGTTTTTTGGTTCTTGAGCCAATGAATCTCCCTCCTCTCCCTCCTTAGAGCTATCAAACGGGCCAACCTATGGTCGGGCGGGTCAACTTGCTAGAAACCTAACATATGGTTGGGCGGGGTGGACGCCCCATCAATTTAGTGGATTAAAAATCTCTAATCTAATCCAACCCAAGATGGATTACGAGTTAAGCAGGCCAACTCACGGGTCTGTTAAAAAATAAAAAAGTATAGAAAATATTAAAAATTTTAACTTTGAATTATAGTTTAAATGGGTCAACTTGAAATTTTTAATTTTGGATTGTGGTTTAAACTGATCAAACCCACTAGTCCATTGAGTTTTCTACTTAAATTTTAAATTTTTTTTAAAAAAATTTTATCAACCCGCAGGCTAACTCAAGCTTGCCGCAGATCGACCCACGCAATCGATCCACGTAAATCCACCTTAAATGGCTTGATAAAATTTTAACCCAGTCCGCTTAAATTATTTGGTGGGGCGGGGCAACCCAACGAGCCTAGCCCAAATTGACGACTCTACCCTATTTGGACTCGTCTTCACTTTATATTGTGATTGGATCTTCATGAAGCTTTATTAGCGTCGCCCATAATCCCTTAGCATCTTAATATTCACCTATCCTACACAAAAACATTATTAGGGATCAAATTAACTAAAATTTTGGTTACTTTGTCGTTTGACTCAGATTTTTGAACTTGCTCCTTAGTCCATTTTCTCCTCCGAAGAAGTCTTCTTTTGTATCTTTCGAGTGCTTCAAATCTTTCCATTAGAGTAAACCATTGCTCTGGATCCATCTTTAAGAAATACTCCATTATTGATTTCCAATAATCAAAACCTCCTAATCCAAATTGTGGAGGTACTCGGATGTCGTATCCAAATCCATCTTAGGGATACATTCCAAATTTTGAACTTACTTTAGTGTTGACTTCTTCTTGTGGTCAATTGGATGCTTTGTTCCTATCAAATAGCTCAAACTCATATCTTCTTTTTTTTTTAAACTTTGTGCTCCTTTTGGTGGTTAGTCCAATGAGGAACAACCTGTCTTTGATACAATTTGTTATGACCTTACGAGTTAAAAGGGGAGGTTGAATAGCTCAAATCGCTTCATCTATTAGATTTGGCAGCGAAAACTTGAAGCGAAGACATACCACAACACACGCACAAACTAACATATTAATTTTACTTGGTATCTGCCTCCTTGATGCAACTAATCTAAAGGAACACTCTTATCTCTCCATTTCTACTAAATCTTCTCATTCTCGGTCAAATCCTGAAGGCAGAAAAATCTTCTTATAACAAGATTACAATAAAGTTATAAAAGTAATAGCAGAAAACATAAAGAAGAAGACTTTTATAATAATCTTAAGAGTTGTTTCCTCTTCTTCAAAAGATTTGCTTTAAGTTAAGTAGTAAAACATCAAAGAGCTTATTGAACACTAGAGCACAAATTCTTGGAGCATTAAGCAATAACAGTTACCTTACAATTGATAACTTTCTTCTTTTATATGTGCTCAACTTTTTTTTGAAATCCATTCGACTGATTTCCTCTACTAGTCGATTGATTTAGTCAGCAATCAAATAACGAATTTTAAATATTTTGAAATACTATCTGATTTTATTAAATTTTCAAATATCAATCAAATTGATTTGTAAATCCGTTGATCGATTAGGCTAATCGAAAGACCAATCGAATCAATTACCTTATGTTCGCTTCTAAAACAACACAAATTAATTGATGACCTCAATCAATTCAATTGATTCATTTCTATTAGGTTTTGATCAAAATTGAGTAGACTGATGATTAATTTGATTGTAAAAAAATATAGATATCTAAACGAGCTCCGTTTTGCACCTTAGATTACTTCATTTTGATATCTGAGTCAAAAGTTATGATCTTCGAATGTTTGTTCTGTGGAGACTTTCTTGTTGTCTAATATCTGATCAACCTTGATATGGAAGGACTTTTCTCATTGCCTAGTATCGATCAACCTTGACCTTCCGGGACCTCCTCGTTGTTTAGCATTTGGTCAATTTTAACCAGTTGGGATTTTCTCGTTGCTTAACATTTGATTAACCTTAATTTGCCAAAACTTCCTCACTCATGCCAAGTGTCCAGTCCTCGTGATCCACTTGAATTTTTTTCTTATCAATTTTTCATTAAACTTTGGTGACCGATCAATGTTAATCCACTTGGAGTTTTCTCTTGTTAACTTTCTGTTGGACTTTTGATCACCAAGTGCCTGGTCAACTTTTACCCATTTGGACTTTCTGTCTCGTGTCAAGTGTTTGACCTTCCATAATCCATTTGGATTTTTCGTTTCATGCTATGTGTACGGTCTTCTATGACCCACTTAAACTTTTTTTTTGTCAATTTCCTATTGGACTTCCGATCACCAAGTGTCCGTTTAATCTTGATCCACTTAAACTTTTTGTCTCGTGTCAAGTGCTCAGTCTATGACCCACCTAACATCTCACTTTACCACCTGATGTATTGATCAAATATTGAAATCTCAACTCAAGTCAACTTAAGCTTGGTCAATATTAATCAGAGGTCGATTACACCAATAAAAATTTTGAGCAAAAAATAAAAAAGACGTTCCTTTATTTTCAAATCATCAAAGACGTCCTTCTTTAATTTTTTTATTAATAGGTATATCACTTTAATGTTCTGTCATGTACACTTACCTAAAGGTTATTCAGTATTTATTTTCTATCTAAATTTTGAATCGGTCGGATATATTATAATAATTATTATTTTATAACTAATATAATATAAATTTTTTCATATTATAATAATGATGAAATCGTAACGATTATAATGTGAATTTTTATCATTCTTGTTTATATTATTAAAAATTATGATTCTGTAATTAATATAACATATCTGATCATTTAAAAATGAAATAAAAAATAGTAATAATTAATATAACATATATTCAGATGAGATAAAATATTAATATAGAATGCCCCGATTTGAAAAAACAAAAACTAGGCTTCTAGATTTTTGTCTAAAAATTCTTCATCCGTTCGATCGAGTAGACGATACGCGATCGTGCGACGGGCGACTTCCAGGTCTCACCCCTCGCAGCCCCTGCCCCTGCCCTCGCTCGCTATCATAATTCATAAACCCTACGTTTCCGCGACTCAAGCCCTTTCTCTTCCCAATGGCGACACCCCGTCCCACTCCCTTCCTCGATCGCAATCGTCTGCCTCGTTGCTGACTTCGACTGCACTCCCACTCTCCCGAGGACGACGGCCATGAGGATTATGTAGCAGGAGCACCCGTCAGTGACCGCGATGATCAGAGACTCTCCGCTTTCCGGTCTCCTCATCGGACACGAATATTTCCTAGGCGAAGGCATAGCGCTCCTCACGGCTACCTCGGCCTTGCACTGAGACCCATCTTCCACTTTCTCTCGGTGAATCGAGAGGAGGGGCAAAGGCAAACCCTCTCTGAACCCCAGTCCAGTCTCCAGCAATGGGCGACTCGCGCGAAGGATCCCCCGACTGGCTGCGATTGTTCCAGGTGCTCTTACTTCTTTCGCCACCAATATCTCTTCACCTTTGCTCTTGTATCGCTCATGAATAGGTTTGGTTCTTGTTTTCTATTAGGGTTTTAAAAATCCGTATTTTCCTACCATTTTGTTTGTTTTTCCTTTCCTTTTGAATGTTTAAAAGCATAGCAAGATCTTTAACCCCATCCCAAACAGAGGTAAATTTTTTTTTTCCCCTTCCTTAAGTAAGTTGTGAACTTAATTTTCAATCAATCCTTGATTCTATTGTAATATTAGGGTCTGCCTGCATGCCGAATTGTTCACTGAGTCCTTGTATTATAACTAGACGAGCTATGGGTTTTTTTTTTGTCTGCAACCTGTTTGGTAAAATACTTGTTGCTGCTTCTGTTGTTACCGTCAGTTCAATTTGTCTGTTTGGCACGTGATGTCACTATCTCAGAAATCTCATAAATTTGTTCAATATCAAGTTAAAATTCATGTATAAGACCCTTATTAGCCGGGTACTCTCAGACACAGTTTTTTGTTTCACAATCAACTGGGTATAAGCGGTACTCAGTCAGACTTAAACTCGTAGGAAAAGTAATATTGAGCTGAATGTTGGAGCCTCTGCTCCCATGCTACTAAGTATGTGCATGATTTTAAAAGCATTCAATGCACATTAGCCGGAATGGCAATTATTCTAGTTTGACAAGTTGAAAAATTTGAGCAGCCTCCAAGCATGGATGTTATGACAGTATCTTCTGGGTCTGATTCCTCTCCAGTAAAGAACCCCAAAAGGTCTGCTCATGCAAAACAAGAGCCAAAGGGAAGGAAGAATGAGCGAGATTCCATCAAAATTGATGTTGGTGAAGAAAACATTCTAATCAGAAGACTGAGGGACCAACAGATGCAAAACATGAGAATAATCAAATTTTGAGCCAAGGTAAAACAAATTTTTATGCGCCTAGTAAATGAAACATTGCTTAGGTGCCATCTTATTTTTAGTCTCAATTTTCTACTACTGCTGTTTCATTTAACCTTTAAATTTGATGAATATTGTTTGAGATAGATGCTTCGAGTCCAAATAAGAAGGAACCAATTGAAGAAAACACACAAGAGAAACCTGCAGGATCTTCTGTAAGATACCACATCCTACCACTAATTTTGCTCAGCTGAATGATTTCAAGAAATGTTTTCTTTCTTCTCTTTGCTGTCAACACTGCTCACATGACCAAATGTGAATTTGAGTTGCAAGTTAGAGTGTTCCCTTTCTAAACAGCAAATGGTATAGGATATTAGGATTTGATATGCTTGTTGTAATGTATTACTGCTTCTCCTTGTCACTTCCTTTTTTTTTTGTTGCCTGCTTGCTTATTATAGTATAATGAATAACCCTTCTGTATTTCAGGTCTCCAGGTTACCTTTAGTGTTCACAGACAAAGTACAACGTTCCAAGGTATTTC